>NW_004440417.1:128686-131310 GCF_000330505.1 Entamoeba invadens IP1
GGTGAGACGAGTTGGCTTGTGTGAGGAACAACTTGTCTATTATGGCTAAAGGAAATCCTGTCTATGTACAAAGAAGTTGTATTTGTGCTGTTATAGAAACAAAATAATTGAAGCTTTGTGAATTAATTCTTGGTTATTTCAAACAATAGAAATAAGCCATTCAATTTTCTTCATAACACTAAGGTTGTTTACTTTTTCTATCAAAAAACGTTTTATTTTATTTTGGATAAGCTAAGAATCTTTTTCTTTGACATTTTTTATAAATTATTTATAGTTTTTGTTATTTTATAAATAGAACCGGGAAAACTCTGTATAGTAAAAAAGATAATAAAACAATAGGTCAAGCCCCTCACTCCCCTTATTATAATAATAATTTTTGAATAATTGTTATTTATTCTCATAAATACAAATAAAACAATACTAAACAATATATTTATTATAATTGGATTAACAAATTATATAAATAATAGTATGATTTTGTTTGTGATTAATATTATTAAAGAGTGTTAACGTGATAGACCACTTTTATGTGGATGGCTTTGAAAATCTTACACATTTGTGTTGTAATTGATATAAAGTTTGCCTAAGAGTTTACAAAAAAATACGTTTTTTGGACCGAATTCATAAAAAAACGATTTTTTTGAAAGTTAAAACAGAAAAATCAAATTTTATTTTCAGTAAAAGTCATCTTTTACTTTTACCATTTCAATTAATTTGCCGCAAAAAAATACAATTTTGTTAAAAATTTTAACACTAAAGTTTTTTATTAATTAACTTTAATTTATTTAATTAATTGTATAAACTATATGTAATCCAAAAAAATATTGAAATTGAATAATATATAAAATAACATATAATTTGTCATAAAATACAATGGCATAGTTAAGTGTGGATAGGTTGAAAAGGTGTGGATGGTAAATATAGATAGACAATTGTTATTATAAAATGTTGTTTAAAATAAGTAACATGCCTTGTTTTTTAGTGGTTTTTGTTGGTATTTGCCGGATAGCAATGTGTTATAAATTTGATCAATTTACAATTGTTATATAATTAAATTATAAACTTTTGGTAAAAAGTGGTATTTTGCCATTTTTATTTTTAACGTTATTATAGTAAAAATTAAATTTTATTTAACTATGTTAATAGAATATGTTTTAAACTAATATGTAATATAAGTTATATAATAAATGGTTCAATGAACAATTTTTATACTAATGTTTATAGTTTTAAAAATAATTAATCTTATGTAAAACAAACATAAACAAATAACTAATAACAATTTGATGCGAATTTTTGAAAATAAATTCAGTTTTAAATACATCAAAATCTTCTGTTTTAAGTTTTTGCATTTCTTTGATAAAGTATTTGTCGTTGTTATTCATCAAAAAATTTTCATAAAACAAAATATACCGACCACAATCGTAACCATTTGATTGTCCAATCACACCATCAATACTTGTATATTTTTAATTACACTTTTTTGTGAGGTGGATAATTAACACAAGAGTAGAAATTTTTAACTTTTTCATTCACTTTATCTCTTACTTTTTTGGAATACATTTTCACTCCCTCGCTATCTATTACATATGGTCTATAAACCACAAATTTCTTTTTTCTTCTCTTGTTACATACAAAAGAGACCAATGTCCATTTTCTAATTTACCCCAAAATAATGGGTAAAACGCATTGTTAAACTTACCATATTTTCCATTTATTTTCATATCTCTGTCCATCTTTTGCTTGTTTTCTTTGTCATTGAAAACACGTGCGTTTCCAAACATCAAATCAGCTTGACCAAACACAACATTTTTTCCTTGTTGTTATGTTCTAACAATGCTATTTGAAGATCATCTATATCATTACTATCAAGCTTTCCAAATTCGATCCTGTACTGCCGCTCACTTTCATCTTTTATTTCAATTGTTTCTTTAAGTCCAGAACTAATTATAATTGAATTACAATCACTATTTCCATAATCGATTTTATCCATGTCTTGAGATTTTGGTTGATTCCGTGGAGAGTTTAAAAGTGAATATTCTGGAGCATTAATGTGTTGTTGAGTTGGTGATATTTGTACAACACCACCACTTTCTGGAATTTTAGTGTTACAGGGAGGTTAAAAAACCGCTTTTGTCTTTTTAACCGCTTCCTATCGATTTAATAGTTATAAATAATAACATTATAATAAAAAGTATGATACAAATTACCACCTCGGACAGAAAAAGTCTCCACGAGGCATATTCAGCCTCATGGTAAACAGTACTATACATTTTATTATATTAATATTATTTATAACTATTAAATCGATAGGAAGCGGTTAAAAAGACGGAAGCGGTTTTTTTAGCCCCCCTGTACAAGTTCCATTTGTTAAATGGATCAAATCGTTTACTTTTTCTTTAACATCTCTTGTTTCTTTGAGAATTAAAATTAAATTTTCGTCAGTCCTGTGTACAGTTTTTTTCATTGACTTTTTACTAAAAAGTTCCATGTATTCCTTTTCTTCTTGTAATTTTTTCATTTCGAGCAATTTGAGAGAAAATTCATCATAACTTTGTCTGTCTTTTGGAAAGTTCAATTATATTGATAGGATTTTTAGTTGAGTTTTCGATAAATTTAGAAAGCGT
>NW_004440417.1:131410-132696 GCF_000330505.1 Entamoeba invadens IP1
AGTCGTTCATTTCCCCCCACAATCACTGTTTTCTTTTTGTAATGAGGAGAAAATCTATTTAGTTTGAGAACTACAAAAGTCATTAAATAATTTAACCCCAATCTTAAAATAACTACTACAATAAACAACAATGAACGATTTGACAAAATGGAATTTGCATTTTCTTTGCATATCGTTTCTGAATTTTCCGTTTTAAAAAAACAATTGTTTGTATTGGTAGACCCAAAAAACATAACTTCAGAAGAAGTAACTAAAGTAAAAAAAATTTCAAATTGATCTTTAGTCATTCCAGTGTAAAAATAAAACTCTTCGTCTGTTTCTGCAACAGTTTCTGTTACATCTCCTGACACTCCATTTGTTTCACCTTCTTCACTGAAATAATCACTATTTAAACAATAATCAGAATCACTTTCAATACTAACATCATCTTCTTTGAAAACATTTTCGTATAATTTGTACCTTTTTTCTTTATTTAACGGTGTAATTGGACAAAACAATTTTTCTTTTATTATAAACGTGTCTTCGGGTGTTATTAAATGTGTGTTATCAAATGGTAATGTGTCAATTGTTGTTGTAATTCCATCCAAAACATTATCAAATGAATTAACAAATTGTGAATCTTTGTAGTATGATTTTTTCCCTTACTCATTGTTTGATGTGTGTCTGGCACAAAATTCAAATTCTTTTTTAAAACATTTTTTTTTGTTTTAGTTGGAGGATTGATTTTGAATCTCAATTTCTTTGGAAGAGGTTTTGAATAAACCACATCAATTTTTTGACTTGTTTCGTCTTTCATATCTTTGGACAATTCTTCAATTTCAAACGTAGATTGGCAATATTTTTTTGGATTCCTTCGTTGCGTTTCATATATTTTTATTTGATATTTTAGTTGTATTTATAATCAAATAATTCAACATTTTTTTGTTAAAAAGGTATTTATTGACATTTTTATTTTTTTGAAGTAATTTTTTGAAATATTTTTATATAAATTGTTTCATAATTTGTCAAAAAACTACGGAATAGTTAAGTGTGGATAGGCTGAAAAGGTGTGGATGGTAAATATAGACAGACAATCTTCATTGTTACATGTTTGATGTAATGATTAACATGACTTGTGTTTTTTGATGGTTTTTGTTGGTATTTACCGTATGTTTCTATTTTAATTAATATGTGTTGTTATGATTTTTTAATAACATAAATAATAACTTATGGTAACGATGTGGTAATTTGCCATTTAACTTTTTAAGGTTTTTATTGTAAAAATTACATTTTATTTAATTATGCAA
>NW_004440417.1:132796-134110 GCF_000330505.1 Entamoeba invadens IP1
TCTATTTATATATGGTGTATGATTTTATACATAATATACTATGTACGATGTGTAATTGCCATTTACTTTTAAGGTTTTATGTAAAATTACATTTTATTTAATTATGCAAATAGAATTTGTTTTGTGATTATTCTGTCATTTTTATGTTAATTAATAATATACTATTGTAATATAATTTATTGTTATTAATTAATAGTTTAGTTTAGACATAAAACCTTTGTCTTTAACATTTTCAACAAAACCAGTATATTATTTAGGATGTTAAACCCGTCTTTATGCGTATAATTTGCGCCAACTAAAAGAACATTATTTAACAAATTTTAATTCCCAAATATTATTATTAAAATAATAAACTAATGGAGTGTTTATATAAATTACAATACTATTAGTAAAAAGTGATAATAAATGTATTTTTGAGCCACGATTAACAAAAAAATAATATAATTGTTACAGTTAGTTTCAAATTAATTTAAAAATGTTCAACAAATAAATATGATTGTACCAAATAAAATAAAAATATTATCAAAATAAATTTAAAGTGTTTCACAAAAAACAAAAATGTACCTTTTTTTCAAATGTCTCATAATCAATTATTATTGTTTCAAATAAAATTCTTTTTGTACAAATTTAAATTAAAATTGTTTCAAAATTGACATTTTTTGTTTCAAATAAAATTAACAAAAATAATAAACATTTAGCTATAAATCGTTTCTTTTCATCACTTTTTCGGCTATTTCGTTGAAAAAATTACCAATAACTTTTCTGACATCAAACTTTTCGATACTTTCAAAACAATCTCCAATATTTTTTAACAGTTCTTTTAAATCATTGTTCTCTAGTTTACCAACTCTAGTTTTCCATATACCAAATATGTTTTCAATCGGATTGCACTCTGGAGAATATGGAGCATTAAAAAGAACTCTGCAGCCTCTATTTTCTGCAATCTTGATGATTTCTTTTTGATGTACGGCAGCGTTATCCAATACAAAAACGACATTTTCAAGCAAACAGATATAATGTTCAACAAGCAATTTAAATCCAGCAGAAAATATATCTCCATCAACGACTTGGTTAAACACCCTGCAAAATTTGTCTCCACTTTCTGCAATCGAACATATACAACTAATATTGAATGTCGACAGGGGAGAAATTCTAAAATGTTTTTGCCCTTTTAAACCCCAATGTTTTGTTCTTACATTACCCAATTTCCAATGAGATTCATCAACAAACACTACAGCAAATCCGGCTTTTTGACAACTTTTCAACTCTAACAATCTGTTGACACGTAGTTCTTTATTTTCTAATGTATTGGCA
>NW_004440417.1:134210-140414 GCF_000330505.1 Entamoeba invadens IP1
ATATTTTGGTTTTCTTCCTCTCTTCTTCTTTGTTATATCGCTTCCATCTTTTAATTTTTTAATATAAAATTTCACTCTTTCTGTTGGTATTTTGGTTTTATTTACATACCAATCAACGGATTGAGACAATCCATTTTCTTCATACAACTCTCTAAGATATGAAATTTGTTCATCCGTGAGAGTATTGTAACATCTTTTTCGGTTTTTTAGTGTCTTTTTCCATTTGAGAAGATAATTGAGGATGATAATTGATTTGTTGTTCTAAAAGTGTACTTTCAGTAACTGGAGAAACATTTGGGGAGTGTTTGGAGGTTTACATAAAGGTCCTATAAAAGGTTGTTTGAACAATGCAATTTCAGACTTAGGCACATATTCGATAGAGTCACTCATATTGATTATAAAGTTTAAACATGTATTTATATATTCATTTATTTTGTTAAATATATTTAGAAGTTATAACATTTGCCAATTTTTTAAGTTATAATTTTCATATTTTTGTTAATTTTATTTGAAACAAAAAATGTCAATTTTGAAACAATTTTAATTTAAATTTGTACAAAAAGAATTTTATTTGAAACAAAAATAATTATTTATGAGACATTTGAAAAAAAGGTACATTTTTGTTTTTTGTGAAACACTTTAAATTTATTTTGATAATATTTTTATTTTATTTGGTACAATCATATTTATTTGTTGAACATTTTTAAATTACAGTTGGAGGAAAATTGAGGATGCTAGATAAAGGCAGATGCTTGCATTAATTGGCTATTTTTAAAACTAAAAATGAAATGTTCAAAAAATGAAAATTCTAATTAATTCTAATGACCAATTTATTAATTACTTTTCAATTTATAAAACAAATCTTTTTAACTAACACTCAAGTTAATATTCATATCTTTCAATTTCCACCAATTCCTCTTCTGATACCTCCAAAGAAAAGTTCAAGTTCTGATAACGAACGATTGTTCCGTTGTGCTGTAAAGAGTTGTTTAATTGATAATCATCATGACCAACAAAAACATTAGTATACAACATTTCAGACAACCTGGTGAGTGTATTTAAGTGAGAAGATGTACAAACATTATCAAAAGTTATCCCAGAAAGGAAGTAGTTGACATAAGACAGTTTTGCACGCTCGCTTGGTTGGTAGTCAACACATGTTGACGAAGTCGCTATGGATACCCTTTCTTTTGAGTTGTTAGGGGCAGTCAGTTTGGATATTAACTCGGGATTAACAGTAACTACATTGGAAAAGAAAGTTGTGTATTCTCTAATGAATCTTTCAGCACTCTTGATGTCGACAAAGAATCTCCATTTCCCATCAACGTACCTCGAAATCATACCACCACGTTCGAAAGACGAAATGATGTTGCGATGGGACGAAGATAAGTCAATTGAATTTGTAATTTCCTTCATCGATCTAACAAAAGACTCTCCGTTTTTGGCTCTCTGGTCTTTTTTATTGCATCGACAGATGTATTGCTAAAATTAGAAATTTCTCTCAACAAGTCTTCCATTGCTCCAGTAAATCTGTCACGTTCATCGTCGTGTTGATCACCTGAGACTGTAAACACCCCACTCCCTCTTGGTTGTTGATCGGCGCTGATCTGAGTTGTAAACAGTGGTGTTGCGTTGCTTTTGACCTTTTTTACACAACCAAACAAGCAGAGGTCTAATGGCTGGACCAGATGAGAGGTATGGGCAACGTAAAGATGGATATGAATGTTGTTTGCATCACAGATTGCATTCAACACTTCAATATCGTGGCCACTAAAGCCATCCATAGTAATCAATGAAGCAGTGTTCATGTCGAACCCATATTTTATCTTGATGGAATTTATTGTTGGAACCACTCGTTCTTCAAACCACGTAGTGAAGATTTTCTTTGTTGCAAATCCTGTTTCTGAGTAATAGAACGACAGGTCACAGTTGTGTTTGAACAATTCAATTGGGAGGTTTTTCAAACCAACAACTGCTCCCGGACAATAAACCTGACCCGAAAGTGAAATCATGCACATTAGTGTTGTGCGTTTTCTGCCCCGATTATACCCAATTCTCACTTTGTTTACGTTCGCGTTGGCTGGAACCAACACTTTAACATGCTTGCGGTCAGCGTAGTCTTCAAACCCAATCTCGTCAATGTTGAATACCAACTGAATAGGAATACCGCCATAAGTCGCCAATTCCAAATAATTCGCAATAATATCTGGTGGTTTTATTCTTAATCTTCCCATGTCTTCCGGTATACCATCAATGTATTTCAATTGTAAGTGTGTCACTAACCACTTTCTTAAAGTGTCATTTTCGATTTTTGTTGACTGTGTTCTTTCCAATATAAGTTGAAACGATTTGAGTGTTATGGCCAAATTTTGCGTACAACAAAACCGATAAAACGATGTAAAAACAAGTTCAGTTAAAGGTGTTATTAAAGAGCGTCTGCCGATGAAATTTTTTCCATCGATTAGTTCCTTGTTGTAATATACTATTTGATTTGACACAAAACCACGATTAACATTGAATAACACACCCAATGATCTGTGGGTACATTCGTCAAAAAACTTTTATTTGTTATATACCAATCCGATTTGAAATCTTAAAGGTGCTCCTTTTATTTGATTTAGTAATGATGTGTCTTCTTTCATTCTTTCTAACATTTTTCTTGGTTTTACAATAAATTCTTGGGTAGTATTTGAATGGTCAGAAGCTTCAAATGTAATTAGAAATCGTTCAATTTGTTCGAAAGTTAAACCGGGTTTTGTTTCTTTGTATGTTTTCTTTTCAATAATAGCTTTGAAGAGTTCTTTGTTGTCTTCAATGAATTGCGGTGTCAACATTTCACCAAGTTTGATGGGTGCCAACACTTTGATATCCTCGTTTTCCAACGAGAATGGGTGATGTTGTTGTTCCATTTAGTTATTATTAGTTCACAGTTTCAACTTTGTTTATGTGTTTGTTAAAAATAACTATTTAAATTAGTTTTATTTTTTGGGTCAGCATCCCACTTATTGAAACTATTTTTAAATAAACTATAATTTATTATTTAAAATATTTAAATTTAATTATTCAAATTGAAAAACACTCTTTTGAAACAATTTTTGTCTCAGCATCCGCCTTTATCCTCCAACTGTAATTTGAAACTAACTGTAATAGATATTTAAATTAAATATTTTTTAATGCAAAAAACAGGTATTTTCCAAAATTATAATCCCATAAATCACTTTTGAAATGTTTTTTCAATTAAAAAACGAAAAAAATAGTGTTACATTTATTAAATAAACGGGATAATACACGTAAATTTTGTTAGTAATTTTATTTGTTCATTTTGGTCTATTCTTATTTTACCACTCCACAAAAAGGCTGAAAATAGCGTTTTTTCCTACTATGAAATTATTGCAAATATTGGAAATACTCCTTATGGGGGTATTTATGTTTGTGTATCATTTTTGTCTTATAAATAATTATAAATAACAATTATTAATTTCAAAAATCATAACATATGGTTTAAAACGGATATTTGTTTTTTTTGACAAAAAAATAAGAGGCTATCCACCAGGGTTCGGGGAAAATTTTTTTTCAAAATTTAAGACCAGAAAAAAATTTTTGTGCCAAAAATGATTATTTTTTTAAAAAAATGTCCAATATAAAAAATGTTTATTTTTTGCTTCTTTTTTGTGGATTATAATGGGCTGTTTTTAAATTTCAAAACACAACATAAAATACGTCAAAGTTTTTTATTAATAAAATAATTTTTAGTAAAAAAAATGAAAAACACACAAATATTTAAATTGATAAAACATTATAATGATTAATTTATATACATTTTAACACAAATTTATATTTTGACTTTATTATTAAACATTTGACGAAATATATTTTCTAAATTTTTAAAAAATATAAATTATATAGTTGATATTAAATATTATTAAATACTAAATAACAGTTAATAAATATTTTAATTATATAATATAAACAATGTCATTAATAATTTGATTAATATATAAATATATATTATTTAAATAATTAAATTATTTCATAAAAGTATTAAATAAGTTTGTGTGATCTATCTCGCATACTTGTTGTTTGTAACGTATTTTGTGACATAAGATAGTGTTTAATAAAGGTTTTACAGCGTTTTGTTTTTTATATTGTTATGCATATAAATCAAAACAGCCTTTTTCAATACAACAAACAGAAGATCTTATTTATTATATTCCAGACAATTTCCATTTTTTTAACCTGTTATTAATGTTATTATTTTTGGTTTTTAGATCATTAAAACTCTGAATTTTTTTTAATCCGAAAATAACAATTTGTATAATGGTTTTTTGGATAGTTTATATTTTAGAAATTTCTATTACAAAACAATTAACAATCTACACACTTCTTGAAATGTTATTAACATATATTGGTTGCAAAAACAGTTGTAAGTTCACCAAATGTATGTTTCGACAATAATATAAACTGGAATTATTTTTTCGGAACCGGTTGTTTTTTTTTGAAAGGTTAACTATTTAAAAAACGGGTAAAATGGCTTTCTAAAAGTATTTTCAATTCCGAAATAAAATTCAATTTATTATTTATTATTATTACCTTTATAAACCTTTAATAAAGATCTAAATTACCTAAGATTTTTCACAACATTTTATTTTGTTTTGCATTAACATATCATAACAATTCAAATTTTCTGAACTTTGAATGTTGAAATCTAAAAGGTGTCCAATGGTCCACTCTTCTCCGCGGCACATTTCAAAGCGTGCTTTATCGAGTTCATCAGATTATCAATAGTTGTCTGGGGAATTTTGGCCCATGTTTTTTGAGAGCACCAAACAACTTTTTTCGGTTCGGATAATTGGATAATCTTTTCTCAATTTTTTATCCATGATTCCCCATAAATGCTCAATGGGTGAGAGATCCGGAGAAGCAGGAGGCCATGGAAGTAGTCTTATTCTTTTTTCTTTAAAATAATTTTTTGCTGTTTTCGAACGGTGGGGAGGTGCTCCGTTTTGTTGAAAGTGGACTAACTTGCTCTTTTTCTTTTTTCTCAATTTTTCAAAAAAATTGTTTTCTGAAAGCATTTTTATGTAACTTGAAGAGTTCATTCGAGGTGGACAAAGCAACAAATCACTCTTAAATTTTTTTCCTATTGCTCCCCATACCATAATAGTTGTGTTATGTTTCGGTGTTTTCGAAAAAAGTGGTTGAATTTGTTTTAATAAACATTTGTTTCTGTTGTTTGTTTTGTTGAACAATAGTAATCTGGCTAAAAGATTCTTTGGTCGCCAGCACCATTTTTTATCTGGAAAACTCCGAAACGACTTTCGTCAGATATTATCGAATTTTCCCATTTTTTAAAGTTTTTGGGTTGAAGTTCAGTTTTCACGAATTTTTTTCTTCTGAATATCTGTTCTTTAGTTAATACCTGAGTTGAAATTTGTTTTGAGTAACGGTATCCTAGCCGTTTCCGTACTCTCTCAATGGTTGTTGTTGATTTGTTGACTTTTATCGAAACTTCTTTACAAGAAGACAAAGGGTTTATAGTTGTTATTTTGTCAATCATTTTTTCGACATCAATTGTCATTTTCTTTCTTCCCCTCTTTAATACCTTTATTGGTTCTCCATTCTTTAAACATTTTGCAATTCTTGCAACTTTTTTGGGAGACACTTTGAACAACTTTTCAATTTCAGAAAAGTGTTTTCCACTTTGCAAAGCTAAAGCAATCAGCTCGTCTTTATTCATTTGATGTTTTTAGTTTATTATTATTTTTATAGACAATTTTTTGATGTTAACAACAAACTTTGACTTTATATTTGGTTTGGTTGTAAATTCTATAATATTTTATAAATAAAACTATAATAATAATATTTTATTTCAATATTTGACCATTAAAATGTATTTTTGGATTTTTTGTTTGTTATAATAACTTATTATTTCAAATGAAATATCAAAATTATGATTTGTTTTCATTTGTCTGACATATTTTTTAAAATTGTACTTTTGGGACAAAAATAAGACTCAAAACTTTCTTAAAATTTTCAGTCTTAAAAAGAGAAACTTTTATTCGAAAAAAACCTTTTTCTATTTTTTTTTCCGTCTTATTTTATTGAACTTTTTCTTCAAAAAAGCATTTTTGCCCAAAATATTTTTTATTAAGAAAAAATGATTTGCATAAAAATCCTGAATATTTAGCAAAAATGAAAAAAAAA
>NW_004440415.1:0-1975 GCF_000330505.1 Entamoeba invadens IP1
TTATTTTAAGGAATTCGACATATATTTCGATTGATAATTGTCAAAGTTGACAAATGTATTTTTTAACATATGTAAATAAGATATAAAAATCATTTTCTTATTGTCTTGGAATTTTAAATTTTTATTTTTGTTAAAAAAGTAACATAAAAAAGTTTAATAAAACATTTTAAAGGTTGTTACAAACAAGTGTCGAAAAAAATTGGTTAACCATTAAGATACACTGTTTTTAATTATTAATAATAAAGTTATCAATACATTAAATATGTTAATTAATAACGTATATACAATATTTTGATATTAATGTAATTATTAAATATAATTATAGTTAAATATAGACTGTTAATGTCATTGTTTATTGTATTTTATGTGTAATTGGTTTGACATTTTGTTGAAACACAGAAAAATAAACAATAAACGATTATGTTACTCGTAAAAGAAAGTCTTATCAATATCAAAATACTGTGATATCAAAAACAGAGTAATAGACTGCCTATTTGACTATCCTCATCGTTGTTGTGATAACAATGTCACTATATGTTATTTGAACTATTTGACCAAGTTATTTACAATTGTTTTACAAAACAATAAAATTGCATATGCACAAGTGTTTATTGACAAAGAAATACGATATGAGAATGGGAGTAGTATAAATAAAATTACTTTTAATCAAGACTTAAAAGTAACTTACAATTTTATAAAATCAATAAAATCATATGGAAATTCAACATCGTTAAATTTACACAAAACAAAGACTCTAATCCGGTATATAATTTATAACTCATTCTTTAAAACGCTGTCTTGTAACGAAAATATGAAGTACTTGGCTGCTATTATAAATACAGAATTGTACTTCAATTAAGTTGTGGTAAATGATTAGTAAGTGTTTCAATTTTATCAAATCAATTGTTATTTTTATCGTATATATCAAGAACTGTTGATTTTATTAATTTAACAACACATGTAGTCCCTTTTACTTTTATTCAAATTCTGTATTGAACTTTCCTCAATTAAATAATTACAGATATACACTTTATAAAATCACTTTAACAATGATGACGTGTTTGTCATGTGAAGATAAAATGAAATTACAATGTTTGTGAAATAGATAATTGTGTTAAATACAATGACAATAAACAGTGTTTTTTGTGCTAAAAATCGTGTATTGAATACAAATATATGTGTGGAGATTCTATTTTTTGTGAATTTGGGTATAACAACAATTGCTTTAAATGTTTAAAGGATTACATTTAAATAATGGAGTTTGTATTCAAAAACAATCAAATTGTCGAATCACAAATGGTAATTTTTGTAGGATATGTTAGTCTGGTGTTATATTTCGATTGTGTGATGTTTGTCTTTACATTGTATTCACAGTGATGGAACTTTTGAGAACAAATGCTTGGTATGTGACACAAATACAATATAAGTTTTTTGGACTTGTAAAAATACAGAAAAAGGTATAACAAACAACGAAAAAATGATTTTATGTTACAAAGGTTCATACATAGATAATAATATTTGTTACAATTGTTTAGATAATGTTAACCAATATTTAAAATTTTCAAAATGAAAGTAACACAACGTGAAGCTAATTGTTATATCAATGCAAATGATAAATGTATTACTAATCAATGCAATAACACTGAAATGAAAAAAAATAATTAATAAATTACTAAAATACCCAATTGTTATTATTCTTTAAATTATCAATGATTGAAATATTCAGATTATTGTTATTTGGATCCGACATATAATTGTTTTTTAAATTATATCAACTTTACTCATAATTGTAAAACAACAATTTACTTTGATTGTATTATAAAGTGTAAATGTGTGTTACTCTGAGTCAAATTAAACGTGTTCGAAGTGTAATAATTTTTTATGTCAAACGTGTTATTTTTTTCATATCGTTCGACATGTGATGAATGCAAATTACTTTCAAAACATATATGCAAGTCAAGTGAAAAATTGATTG
>NW_004440415.1:2075-2926 GCF_000330505.1 Entamoeba invadens IP1
GATGGTGTAGTGAATGTTTAGACTGATATTACAAAAATGGTATAAACTGCTTTGATTGTGACATCTTGTACTCTTCTTGTATTTTTTTCATCAACAAAATGTCTTCAATTTAATTCAACAAACTTTAAAACGACTTCAAGAAATTGTCTACCCCGTTTACTTTTATCAAAAAGTTGTGATGTTGAAGTGAAAAAAAAGTGGTGTTTAAAATTCAAATATAGGTATAACCAAATCGACTCAAATCAATGTCAAAATTGTGACAGTATTTGCCACATTTGTAACTTACTAAATTTATGTGTGACATGTTTATCTGACAAAATATTAGTCAATTCTGTTTGTTTTAATCACATTTTTATTTAAAACTGTCAAGCAGTCTCTCGTTCAAAATGTTCCAAATAAACCTTTTGGAACACTTCGAGCCAATGTGGCATTTTTGTATTAAGAAAGCTGTGTGATGGTTCATCTTTATTTTTATTTTGTTTACTGTATTATTGTTATCAATATTTTTATCATATTTACTTATTCAATAAAGGTTTATTTGAAGTATTCAAAAGATCAACAAACAAAAAATGGCATCAGTATATTTTCGATGAAAAATCGTTATTTCATTTTTAAAAACTACAAACAAAAACTGAAATTGTATTTGAAAATGTAAATAAAACGACATTGCAGTGGCTGCTGGAAATCAATGTAAATCAATATGTGTTGGCAATGTCAATAATAACATATATTTAGTGCATTTTTTTATAAATAATTTGACTGATTAATGCTCAAAACGAGTCGAACCACAATTTGTTGTTATTAAGATAGGTCCCACGGTTGCATTTAAAATATATTGAACCCAAACAATC
>NW_004440415.1:3026-4451 GCF_000330505.1 Entamoeba invadens IP1
CAGTATAAATTTTTTAAAACCCCGAAATGTTGTTATTTGTACAACTATAATATATGATTTTTTGACTTCAAATTCCAACATTTAACTTTAAAGTTTCTTTGGATTATTTATTTCATGAACTAAAATAATATTTTTATATTAAAAGATAACTACTTTATTAAATTATAATAATTAATACAAATAATCTATTTATAATACATTTTAAATATATTTCTTAAACAATCAAACATTCAAGTTAATGTTTAAAAAAACAAAAATATAACAAAGAGGTATAAAATAACTATAAAAGAACGCTTTATAAACTTCAAATCAAATGCTCATTATTTCGCTTTTAGTGTGTTCAACACTTACCGTTTCAGAATATGCGTATTTTGATGATTATAACTTCTTTTTGGGAGTTGAAATAGGAAAATGTATTAAATCTCAAACCAATATATTTAGTCGATTCGAAATAAGTACAACAGCTAAAAACAATCTAACTTATTATTTTGGAACGGATTGCAATACATTGACAGAAAAACCATCAGTAGCAAATAAGTTTACATTAATAAAAAATTTGCCTGCACATTTATATCAGACCGAAATTTACTTTGGTGACACTTGTTCCTATCCAAAAGAATATGGACCATTAATAAAATATAATAAACCAGGATGTGTGAAAAAAGATAGCATAGTAAATACATATGGAAGAGGAGTAATCAATAAAGAAGAAGTTTTTGTATCTTATTTTCAAAATGATAAATGTCAAGGAGAAGCAGTAAAAACAATAGTTGTTAAATTAAACGTATGCGAAAAAAAAGATAATATTCATACAATTAATCGCAACATTCAACCATCATCTGCTATTGGCTCTTTTATTCTCCTTACTATAATTGTTTCGATTCTACTTTAATACAATTATAATTTCAAAATTTGTGTTATTTAATGAACTTGTAATACAATTAAAGATAAAAATTAATTCTATTGATGAAAACATAAAATAAACATAATCATTTATATTTAAATTACCACTTTTGATATAATAAAAATTTAAGCCAAATTTAAAAATAAATAAAGAATGATATTCAATATAATTTTATTAATTTTAAAGTCAGTTAATATATTTTTTAAATAAAAAAAGATGGAAATAATAATACATATCTCTAAGTATGGTATGCTCATAATACTATCTCAATAACAACAATTATATCAAGTATTCGTAATTATTAATCAATTTTTGTATTTTTATAATATTTTCTCTAATTCAATTTTAAATTTATGAGTATGAAAATTATATAATTGAATCGATATTATTTCTCAAAAACAAAAAAAATATAACAAGCCACAAATGAAATATATTTTTTTTTTAAAAAAATAAGCAGTTCAAACCAAAAAAATTCTATTTAATGGTGTTGACAAAAATAAAGGAAACAGCCAAATCGATTA
>NW_004440415.1:4551-6761 GCF_000330505.1 Entamoeba invadens IP1
CCCTCATCACATTGAGTGCATTGCTCGACTTTGCATTTATCACAATTCATAGTCTCTTTGTTCTCAGTAAAGCCTTTCTGGGCAGGTCGCTGCGCAAGAAAGGTCTTCGGCTAAGTAATTATCTGTAGTGCATTTGTTGCACTTTTCAGTGGAACCTTCAACAGTGCATGTCAAACATTTGTCTGCACAACTTTCACATGTATTGCCAACAATCTTACCTACAGCACAGGTCGATCCACATGTCTTCTTATCAATCGATAAGTAATTGCCTGAGATACACTCAGAACAGTCGGTGCTGGTGGTGCATTTGTTGCAATTAGAAACACCACAAGCAAGACACTTCTTTTGAGCTGTATCGGGATAGCCACTGTCACATGTCGATTTGCATGTCTTAGTAGCAATTTGGAGGAGGTAATCAGTGTTGCATTCAGAACATTCAGTGGTCGAGTCGGTTACACATGTCTGGCAATTGGCAGCAGTGCATGTTATAGCGTCACAGGTTCTTGTTTCTTCATTTTTTATGTAACCTGTTGGGCATTCCAAAACACAAGTGTTATCTGATTTTTTGTAATAAGTATTGGCACACAAAGTACAAGTCTCAGTGGTTCCATCAGATGTGCAAGCCTCACAATTAGCAGTAGAGCACACTTCACAAGACATGGTTTCTGTATTCATTTTTCCAATTGTGCATGTAGCAGCACAACTCAATTTATCAGTTGAAAGATACAACCCAGTTGTGCAAGAATCACACTTCTCTACTTCACCCACTTCCATTGTCGATGAGGCACATCCTGTAATTCCAATAGCTTCACATTTATTGTTTTCTTTGTTCTTTTTACCAGAAGGGCACTCGTTACAATCACCTGTTGCTTCAGTCAAGTACTTGCCAGTTGGACATGAAGTACATGTTTCAACAGCAGAGCCAGAAGTGCTATCTTCACTGCATGTTAAACATTCAGTTTTTGTGCATGCAACACATTTTGTGGAATCAGTTGAATTAACTTTCCCTTCTTTGCATGTTGAAGAACAGGTTAAATCTATGTTCAAAACGTAATTTTCATTACATTCGTCACAATTATTTCCATCTGTAGTATTTGGAGTCTTGCAATTATCAGGAACTGCGAGGACAATTGAAAGTAATGCGAACAGGATGATTTTTTGCATTGAATGAAAAGTAAGTTCAATAACATGCTTAAATAGGTGTTTTCTAAAAAAAAATAATTATTATCGAAAAATCAATTAATAAATAATAATAATAATTTGTTTAATATTTTAATTGTTTTTATTTTAATAAACATGTTTATCATCTAAATATTATTTATACACATGTTTGATCATTTTTCATTTATTTTTCGTTTCAACACTATTTTGGAAACAATTAAAATATTATTTTAATTTAAGTTTGTCACTGATAACATCAACAGACACTTTCATAAAACTAATTTTCATATATTAAAAGTGAATATTGTTTTTTTTCAATAATTTAAAAAATGTAGCGAAATCGTATCTTTTTTTCGTTTAATTTAATTTACCAATTTTGAAATTTTTATTACAATTATTCATTTTGTAATTGTAATTTTAATAAGCCAATTTGTTATAAAACATATTATTTATTATACCACCTGTGCAATTTTTGTAATATTTATGTATTACGTGTAATCAAGTGTTTTGATTTGCCTGTTTTTACAAGATCTTTTTAAAGCTATTTGTTGTTTGTTTGGATCTTTAAATAAAATAAACTATTATTTATTATTTAATTTACTATAATATTATTTGTTATTAACACATTAAATCAGAGTTTTTTAAAAAGTATTTTAAAGTGTGTAATTGTTAACTTCTTATTAAATCTAAATATTACTAATTTTTTAAGTTTATAAAATGTTCATATCTACTTGAAAATGTAGATTAATTCGCCAATTTATTTTTCAAATTTCAATGTGCAAATTATCATTTTGTCGAAATCTAAAAATAAATTTAATTTCTTTTCAAAACATCAATATCGTAAAAATAGTTCAATTGGTTAGTGTAAAAAACACCAATCGCAAATTCATTTTATTCAATTTTGACACCGTTACCTCATTCGTTTTTTAATTTTAAAACTGTTTTAACGTGTTCAAAACGAACCAATTAATAACACAGAATATTATAACAAATATATGGGACTTACCTACCAGCCAATTTTTGAATGGAGGGGAATTTAAATTCTTTGG
>NW_004440415.1:6861-9655 GCF_000330505.1 Entamoeba invadens IP1
TAAACAAAATAATAACACTTAAAACAGGTACAAATTAAACAAATAGGATTAATTTTTTAAAAAAACAAAAACAATTAAAAAGTCTGTCATTGATGAACAAATACAAAGAAAAGGAATGTATAAGGTGCATTAATGAAAGAACATTGTTAACCAATTTACAATGTGCCCTTCTAGCTTTTATATCAACAAAAGCCGATATAACACTTTCAAAACCAAACAGAACAAGTAGTTTTTCTCATGATTTTTTAAACATTAAGTCAATTACTTTTTATGAAGAAAACACATTTTTTACATTTGATTTTCACAACTTTATGAAACGAAGAAGATCAGAAAAAATGACAGAATTTCAAAAAAGTGGAATTGAAAAAAAGAGATGTAGTCGAATTATCCAAAACGAAAAGAAAAGGGATGTTTTACATTTATTAGAAGATTTTTTATTTGAAGACGGATTTATAGTGTTTTATGAAAACGAAAACAGAGAAGGAATAAGAGGAAATGTTTATATTAAAATGCCTGATGGGAATTTAATTGATAAAAATATGATAATAAGACTGGGGACAGCAATTTGGAAATACTGTAATGATACATTAGTACTAAGTCAAAATATCATTTTATCAAAAGAACGAATGATGAATGTTATATATAAAATAGAACAATAATTATATGTAAATAAATATTTGTTGCCTTTTGTATTATATTAGTTTGATAGAATAAATCAAAATGTGTATTTATTAAAATTCATATAATGAAATTTTAATATAAATTTTTATTATTTTTTTGAATTAAACTATTTTCAAGTTTACAGGAGGGATAATAAATCGTTTTAGTCTTTTAACTCGCCTTCACTTTATTTTATAGATTTTAAAAATATAAATAAATAAAAATATTACTATTTTTTACAGGGGCTGAATGTACTCCGTAAAAACTGTTTCTGTCTAATGTGAAAACATGTATTACAATTTAATTATAATTAACAATTAAAACAATAATAAATGGTTAAAATATCAAAAGCAGTTTTTTACCTTTAATCCAAAAAATGTTAAATTAAAAATTTTAATTAAATAACCACAATAATCAAATTAATTGTTGTTGTTATTCTGATTATTCAAAAAACTATTTTATTATGTTTTTGAAAAATAATTAACAAACATTGAATATTGAATTGAGCGTGTTTATTATGTTGTCTTAACTTACATGATTAATTTAAAAAAATTACTAAATTATAAATGAAGATTAATTTAATATTAATCATAAGTAACGTTCAAGATGTTTTTTGAATGTCAATTAATAAATATATATTTTATTGAATTTAAAAAAATATTATTTTTAATCACAATTTTTGAAAAAACTCGATTATCAGTTTTACTCGTAATGAATGATTGTGTTTGATGAATACCAATGATCACCAAATTTTTGAACACTTGATGGTATTGTCAAACTGCTTAGATGAGGGCATTCGATAAAACATTTATCCTTAATTGATGTGACGCTTGATGGTATTATCACACTGCTCAAACACACACAATGTTCAAAACAATCATAAGGAAGTGATGACACACTTGATGGTATAGTCACGCTGCTTAGACTATTACACCAACAGAAACAGAAATCATCAAGTGATGTCACACTCGATGGGATAGTCACACCACTCAGTTTTTCACATTCACCAAAACAACCATTTTCAAGTGACGAGACACTTGTTGGTATGGTCACACTTGTCAAACTGTGACATCCATCAAAACAACGTCTATCAATGAATGACACACTTGATGGGATATCCACACTTATTAAACTTGTGCACCCAAGAAAACATTCCTCACCAAGTGATGTCACACCTGTTGGTATTGTAAGATGACTTAAACTACTGCACCAACATAAACATTGATATTTGAGTACTGGCACACAATATGGTATTACCACACTGCTTAGACTGGTACATTCATGAAAACATTGACTACCAAGTGATGTCATTGTTGATGGTAGTATCACATTGCTGAGACTGCTGCAACCATAAAAACAATAATCACCAATCGATTTGACATTTGATGGGATTGTCACACTTTCCAACGTTTTGCATTTATCAAAACAGCCATTACCAATTGCTGTTACATTTAATGGGATGTTACTGCCATGTTTGTGTCTGTTGTATTTTGTGTAAGTCACACTTTTAAATACAACGTTACGATCTTTGTTTTTTTCAACAGTACCATAATTAACACCAAACCACACTATGATCTGATAAAAAGTCTTTTCCAAAACAGTTACTATATCTTCATTGACATCTTCATATTGTTCACTGTCTGAACTGGCTTTATATCGATCATTTTTTGATTCTATGTTGATAACAAATCCGTTGCCAAAGTTCTCATCGCGAGTGCTCCACAAGTGAAGTGTCTCGATATTTGGGAAGTATTTCGCTGTGATGTAATTCAATGGAATTGGGTTATAATAAAACTTCTCCATATTGCCTTTGAACTTTTTGCATACAAATTCAAGATTAATAAAGTCCTTGATGTTCTTGAAATACTTTGAGACTATCATGACGTGATAGTTGTTAAGTGTGGACATTCTGATTATACAATTATATTATTTGTTTAAATATATAACTACACATTTTTGTATATTACCAAAACTAAATTTATCAGTAAAATAATATAAAAATATAATAAAAACAATAATAATATTAATAAATTAATTGTTATAATTAATTGTGTAATGATGATAATAATACTACACTTATTATAATCAAATAACAAAAATAATAAAAATCATAGTACACAATTTCTTTGAAATA
>NW_004440415.1:9755-14949 GCF_000330505.1 Entamoeba invadens IP1
CAATACAGTTAATGGAAAATTGGTTAATAAATGGAGCCACTTTATTTGACGTGTGTGCTTACAAGAAAAATATGACTTCAAAAACACCAACTCATTGTGTAAAATACTACCAGAAGTTCTAAAGACTATTACAATGATGAACATTTTCTTTTCTATATACAGACTCCCAAAGAATTAAATTGTAAAGAACTATCCCAAAAAAGAAAGGTGTGAAAATTTATCAAAATTGTTGTTTTTTGGTTGTGGGGTTATAGATCATTTGTGTACTATTTAAAGGACGATTGTGTCCATTGTAAGATATAGAAAAATAAAGGGAAGAGATATTCTGCAAGAATATTTTTATTTTGAGTTGTCATCTTTTGGTGGTCCATTGATACAATGCAACTAATTTGTGTTCTGTGTGCATTTTTAATTAAATGCATTAAATACATTAAAATCACAAACAAGTCGATTTCAACTCTTCTCAAACTAAATTATTTTATTTGATGGTTATAAGAGAACACAATAAGGGAAGAGGAACTTATGATGTGCCAACGAGTTTGATGGTTATAAGAGATCATTATATAGAAATATTTTGTTTTAAACTAAACATTATTTGATATAATAATAGCACAGACAAACATACCTGCAAGTGTTTAATATTTAAATGCGAGCATAAAAAATAATATGGTCGTAAAAAAAAGAAATGAGTATTTGGTATTGAAACGACAATTTAAAATACTATAGTCAGTCTAAAAACGTTGTCCACTCTCCAACGTTGTCCAGTCATTTTTGGACCATCAAAATTGGAATATTTCGGGAAACAGTTCGAAACACTCCCAAAACATTGTTCCATAATTTTTACCGGGATTTGATCTTTTTTTCCTAATTCCCAAATTTTTAAACATATTTTGTGTATTTTTTGTCAAATGGACAACATTTTACAAGCGGACAACGTTTTTAGACAGACTTTAATAAAAAATGAAAAACCATTTTCAAAGTAATGGTAAAAAAATATAAAAGTTTGTATAAATATGACAAACTGTTATAAAGACTTTTGTTCGTTGTTATTTGTTAAATCATTTATATAATATTATATAAAAAATAACAAATGTTTGTATAACAATTTCATATTATCATTAAAACATCAATTTAATCAATTAATCAATTTATTGAGTTTATCAACTACATTATCTATTTGTAACCTTTTTCCGGGGTCAATCCACCACATCTGTGTGATGATCTCAAACTCTTCTTTTGTTAGATTTGCATTTTTATCAAGGTTTTTACCGGATGCAACAAAGTCTGCAATAGACCAAGCGAATTTAAAATATTCTTTTGGGTATGGATCAGTCCACTCCAACGTTTCATACATAGTAATAGCAAATGAAAAAATATCTGACGGTTTATTATACTTTTGTTGATTCAAAATTTCAGGCGCCATGTATTTAGGTGTACCAATTCCTTTCGTGAATGTCATATTAGTCATTAACATATTAATATTTCTACTTGCACCAAAATCAGTCAACTTAGCATTTATTTTCACTGTCAAATCAAATGAAAATATCAAGAGATTATCAGGCTTGATATCTCTGTGGACAATCCCGTTAGAGTGGAGGTATTCTATCCCCTTTGCCATGTCATACATGAACTTTCGACACATCTTTTTACTCACAAATTTAGTGTTTTTTATTTTACTATCAATTGAATAGTTTGTTTTAATTAAGTCGCCTTTTAATTGAAAAGATTTCATCACATCTTTTAAAGACCCATAAGGAGCAAATTCAGTGACAAGACAAATTTTGTTTGGTATAAAAACGGCACCATAAAAGTGAACGATGTACTCATTTTTAAATTTGTCGAGCATTGAAACTTCTTTTGTAAATTCTATCATACTTGTTTCATTTGTACATCCACTTTTTAAGCGTTTGATAGCAACACAATTCCCTCTGAAAGTCCCTTTAAAAACAATTCCAAAAGAGCCTTCGCCAAGTTTGTCCTCTTCAATTAATTCAGTGTTGTTCAGTTTTGTTGTTAAAATTGTTTTTGCATTGATTTTGATTTTATTAGTTGTTTGTACACCTTTATTAATGTCAAGTGAAATACACAAAATGTCGTCTTCTATTTCACACGAACAATTCGGTTGAATAAAAATTTCAAATTCGCACGCTTGGTCTTGTTTGAGTGTGACAAGTTGTGGAACTGTTCGAATAGAATACAACTCACACCCTTCATTTACACTAAATTGAATCTTTTGTGCACGTTTTGAAATGTTTCCTATACATAAGAGTGTTCTTGTTTCTTTGTTTACTGGAATATAAGCACTTTCTGCGTTGTCATCTGTGTCATTTTCAAATACAATTTCTGTGTTATTTGTCACCAAGTTTGAAGACAAATTTTTGAATAAAATGTTTGATTTTTTCATGTTAAAAACACAGACGTTTTGCATTTGTTGTTTTATCTTTCTTTTTGTTCTGTATATATAAAGTGACACTATTACAGTAATCACTACAACAAATAAAATAAATACAATAACAACGGGTACAGTGATAACCAATTTCAAATTAATTTGATCACCACACGATAATCCATCTGGAGCCACTTTCTTGTTATCACCACATTTCGTGCAAATTGAATTGTGCGCTGAAATGCAAAATTCTATTTCAGAAATCGATTTACACTGAAAATTAATCAATACAAAGTCTTGTTCACAAGAAGTACATATATCTACTGCTGAACAAATTGAACAGTTGGCTGTGCATTTGTTACACATTGAATTCGAATGAACAAGATAATACCCATCCGAACACTTTGAACATCCACTTGGAGTCTTTTTGTCTCAATTTAAAAGTAAATCATAACTTATACATAAAGAAGTGTCGCTCCCAATTTTAAAGAAATTTTCTTGACATGATAAACACTTTGTAGCGACTTGACATGTTTTACAAGTTGAATTGCATGGAAGACAGTCGCCGGAGTAATATCCATCTTTACACGTCACACACCCACTTCGTGAAGGTAACATAACAATACATCGGGTTTCAAGTTCGCTTATCAATTCGCACTTATTTTCTTTGTTAAGAAAATAGCTTGTTGTCTTACATGTAAGACAGTGTGTCGAGTTAGAACAACTTAAACAATTTGAAGTTGAGTTAACACATGGAAGACATTCGTTATTTGTTGTGTTTAAATAGAACATATCTATACACTTTAAACACCCCTTTGAAGTCATAATTTCACAATTGGTGTTGTCAATTATTTCTTTTTTAATTGTTTTTTCAAACTTAATAAATGAAGTGTACGATGTTATTAAAAAGCAGTTTTGTTTCCATAAATAGTTAGTATTTGTACACTCCAAAATAACAATTTTGTTGTTAAAATTAGTAATGGAGTATTTAATTTGATTATCATTTTGTGTACAATAAGTTTGATCTATTGTTGTGTTATTTCGGCTGTAATTTTCAACACACTGAAGACATGAAAATCCATTAGATTTTACACAATTATAAACTGACATTTCTTGGCAAACTCCTTTTTGCAATAAATATCCGACACTACAAATAACACAACTATTGTTATGACATTTATCACATTTGTCAATAACATTCAAAACGCATTTGTTGTCACTGATATAATAATTTGAGTTTGAATTACATTTTACACAGTCATTTGACGAAATGGTTACACAATTATTATCATAAAAACAACTTTTGTCTTCTATGTTTAATATTGAATTGTTTACACATTGAATAGCATTAAATTGGTTTCCAAATAATTTACATTTTGTTGTATTGTTATTAAAACAATTTTGACATTTGTTTTTCATATCAATGTATCCATTTTTATCGCATAAATAAACCACGTTGTTTCTCATTGATAGAATATCATTGTTTACACTATTGCATGTTTTATTTGAAAAAAGTATGTAATTATCTGTACACTGAAAACACTTGGATTTTACATCACTATTAGTCGACAAAATATATTTGCAATTGCTTATTGAATTTTCACAATAATTGTTTATTGAAATACCATTCGAACACTCTTGACAACCAGCCAAACTTTTTTCTTTGCAATTTACATCTTCTATATTTGAAATACAATTTTGGTTAATTAAATAATTATTTTGTTGACATTTGAGACATTTTAATTCAGATGTCTGTATTTCACAATTTGTATCTAAAAAAACACAAAAGTTATTATTATAATAATATTTGTCAGATTTACATAATGTGCATGTACCATTAGCATCAACTACATAAGGTTCATAACAAGTTTGACATCTTATTTCATTATTATTTTGATAACATATTTTGCAATTTTCAATTCTTTCATAACATCGTGAACACCCGTTTACTTCATTCAAATAAAAACCGGAGCGACATATACATTCACCATTTGTAATTAAAAAATCACCTACACATACAGTACATATTTTTTCTATAGAACTACAATTTTGGCAATTTGGAATTAGTGTACATGAATGACAAATCCCATTCTCAGGGTAATTATTGTTCTGACACATTGTACAACCTTTTCCGTTAATACAAGAGTTTATAACACAATTTGGATCACATGGTTTGCACTCCCCCGAAAGTAAATACAGTAAAAATTCTATCGGTGTGTGGAGTCATGAAAATGGTTTTCCCAAGGTGTGTAAATTTTTTTTCTTTTCTTTTTTAATTTCTGGCAAAAAAACTAAAAAATAATGAAATTTGTAAAACTATCCACAATCAAGAAAAATGACAAAATGTATTTTTTTGTTTTTTTTGAGAAAAAAACGTGACACGTGTAAACATAAAATAATATTGTGAATTTTTTTTAAATTGTTTAATTGTTAAGAATAAGAACAACGCATCGTGTTTTTGTATAAATACATAGACTTTTGGTACGGATTCTTGTCAATTTACAACTCGAGTGTACCTTGATAATTGCTTCAATTGCTTCTTTGTCTTTTGTTGATAACCTTGAAAAAATTTGCTTGTTCACCGTGTTATTACACGGTAGCATTAGGTGAGTGTCGATTTTTAGCCTCAAAAGTCATCATCTTGTCGTCCTTTGCCTTGAACTCTTTTGCGTCTGCAACCATCTTGTCCACCTGTGCCTTTGAGAGTTTTTTCTCCTGTTGTCTCGTTTTCAGCCGACACGTTTAATATTCCATTTGCATTTTTGTCAATGTGACTTCCACTGTGAGACTCCATGTGGTGTTAATAAG
>NW_004440415.1:15049-33086 GCF_000330505.1 Entamoeba invadens IP1
CCTGGCTGGTGTCTGCATGTGTCGAAAATATCTGTGACTTTCTTGCTGAAATTGTTAAGTTTTGTGGTATCAATTCTGTCATCACACCAATCACAAGCGTGCTCTTGTGATTGGTGTGTGGAAGTCGGTGCATTTTTTATTATCATTTAAAGTTTAATATTTTTTGAAGAGCATTTTCTGCTTTTCTTTTGTTATCTTTTTTGAATTTATTTTTGTTTGATAATTTTTCTCTTTTTAAGTTTTTATTACCAAGTCTTTACTCTTTTAAAATAAAAACAAATATGCAATTGACATTATTTTTGCGGGTTTTGGTGCTAAATATGTGGGAAATCATAATATTCCATCGGTGTGTAGGTCACTTTTGATTGGTCAAAACCACACACAGATAGAGTCACACACGGATGGAATCACACACTGATAGAATTTCTACTGTATATAAAGTCAGTCTTTTAATGTTATCTAGTGGACAAAAAATACCTTCGTTTTTGTCTAAACATCGGGGATTAGGTAAACGTGAAAACCCCCGAAACAATTGGGATGGATTTTTGGGACTGCTCCCCGAATTACATTTTTATGGTCCAAAAGGCACCAGATAACGTTAAAAAACAGACTGTAAGATAAAACTTAAATTATACTTATTTATTGTTTTTTGTTTTTTAAATTTTTGGGGTATTGGGATAAAAACAAAAATAGCAACAAAGAATAAAAACGCACTTTTAAACAATATAAACGAAAAATCCCGAAAAATAAGATAAAAATATAAAAAAGACGGGTGAACAACGTTGTAGGTGTATACAAAATTTTCGGATACAGTGTAATCATTAATAAATTCAATTATTCTTAACTTACAAGAAATAATAAGTCCAAAAGGTCTATTTTTATTTATTCATAACCAAATAACTTATTATTTTTAACAGTTTTATTTATGTATATAAGTCAAATTGTTTGTTGTTAATTTTTTGTTATATCTACAGATAGAAGAATTATAAGTTGTCATAGAAAAAGTGGTTGTCATGAAAATAATGTTATTAAAAACAAAAAAATCAATTGTTTTCTCAAAAATTTTCGCAGTGTATTGAGTAAGTCGATTATCAAATGAAATAGATATTAAATAATTTGTTTTATGTATTATTTAAGGCATTAAACAAATGTTAATAATGTTAATATTTTGAACTTTTAACAATAATAAAAATTATGTATTTAAAAAAGACTTATTAAATGACGTATATTTGTGTTTTTTGGTGAACCCAACTACAGTAGGAGATATAGACAATGAAAACAATAACCAGCACAAATTGTTTGGTTAATTTGAACACAATAACAGTTTTCATAACGAAATGACATATTTGTAATATAACGTCATATTACACGTTGTTTATCAATGAATGCCTTATGATTAATTATTCATTTTCAACGTTATTAATATACAAACTTGATATGATTATTGCTTGTTAAATTTACACATCCCCAATTTATTCATAATAAATTGCACATCCCCAACATCAGTTCATTTTATACCGTGAGGACAAGGTACAGTCAATTTTAATTTTGAAAATGAGTAAATTTTTTTGTGGTTTTTCTGTTTTTGTATAAAAATAGTATTTTTTAAATTTTTCATCCTTTTGACAACCACTTTCTGAAAAATCAATCCAAACTACCACGGCTTTCAAGTAAATTTACTTGTTAAACAAATTTATAATTATTAAAAATAAATATATAAAAATACTTTTTTATCCTTTTGACAACTACTTTTTTGCATCTGTAATTGGTTTTGACTCAACGTGGTTTTTCTATAAATATAGTTTAATTAATAAAATAACAATTAAATGTATTAATTAAATCAAGTTTTAAAAAAGATCAAAGGAGTGGAGTTTAAAAAACACAAACCAATCAAATTCAATTAATTGATGTTAAAAAAAGCAACAAAGAAGACCACAATTGCTGTTTTTGGATTTGGCTCTGTCGGAAAGTCCTCTATTACCTTCCGGTTGGTGTCCGATTTTTTTGTTCAGTCTTACGACCCAACCATAGAAGACAGCTATTTTGTCACAATGAAAGTTGATGGCAAATCCTATGATTTGTATATATTAGACACAGCCAGATCGAAAGAATATTCTACAATTCGTGACGTTTACACACGTAACGTTGATGGTTTTTAGTTGTCTATTCAATCACAGATAGGGTTTCATTTGACGAACTTGATTATTACAGAAAAAATCTACACAACACTACTTAAATCAAATAATGGACACATTCCAATCGTTTTGTGTGGTAATAAAAGTGATTTAAAAAGTGTAAGAAGTGTGTCTGTTGAAGAAGGCGAAAAACTTGCTGAAGAGTGGCGTGTCTCTTTTTATGAAACATCTGCAAAAAATAAAATAAATATAAACAAAGTTTTTATGGAATAGGTCAGTGATATTGTAAGAACAAAATACGAACAAAAACAAGTTGATGACAAATATAACAAAACACGTGTCGTAGTTTAGTTAAATAAAATTGTGTGTAAATTTTACATGTTGTTTTTAATATGTTTGTATTTATAAACATTATAAATTGCTCTGTTGTAAATTATATTATCAAAAAGAAAATGGTTTTTGTATTTTATTATTATTAAAAAATGATATTTATTTTAAAATGTAATTTTTGACAAGCGTTTCCAAAATAATTATTGCCGAAAATGTGGTATTATAACGTACGAATTTTTAAGAGAATATGTACATTTTGGTTATGAAATGGTGACGTGGGTAATTAGCATTGTGATTTTGGAAACCTCTGATTTTTGAATGAATATGTTATTAACTTAATGGAAATAATAAATTTAAAAGGATATTGTAATTATTATTTAAACCAAAATAATTTATAACACAACCAATAACATAAATTGGGTTTAGACAATTTAATTAATTATTTTAAAACAATTAAAAATGATAAATACAGTTGATTTGGTGATTAATAAAAATATGATATCAAGAAACTTGTACAAACAATCTGAGTTGATAAAATCATTTTTTGGTTTTGGACATTTGTACTATTCAACGTTTTTAATACACTCGTTTATAAAGTAAAATGACGTTCACTCAACTAAAGCCATTTTATTTGACCAACATTTACTCGATGACAGAACATAGATTCAATGTTTGAGTCTGTCAATCATGTTGTACTTTTCTTTATGTTTTATTTCGTTGTTACCAATTTCATCACTTAAAAATCAAGATGTATGTTTTCAAATTTCTTATTTGAATATAACTTTATATGATAAAAATGTTCACCCAACCATTGTTTGTAACAACAGCTTTCTTTTTTATATTGTTACACACAATGTATTTGTATAATAGAATAAATTGATCAAACTGCCCGAGTTTATTTTGATAGAATAACAAAGATTTATTTATAAACAATAATTTATAAAAAACTATATTACAAATAAATAAAACAAGTTAATATTATAAATATAGTTTATGGACTGACTTTATTATATTGTTTAAAAATTAAAAATTGAATTTATGTATCAAACATAAAGCATTGTAGTAGTACTGATAATTACAAGATTTGCAAACTTAAATGTAATTTTAATATAAAATTAAATATACATATAGATACATGAATGTATTTAATGTAATAATTAATAAGTAAACAACAGTTTATATTCTTAATGATTTACTTCAAACACCCAGAAGTGGCACGTTTAAAAAGCGGGTTCTCTCGGGAGCAAAATTGTTTTAGTTTATCAAATAAATAATACCGATTTATAATAAACAGATATTATTGGTTTAATAATAATGTTATTCCAGTCTAAAAAACCAAAATTAATATTGTATTTAATTTTGAAAAGTTAGATTGTGGTTATATATTATTTTAATATTATTTAATTATACATTATAAATTAATCGAGTTTGATATATTTTATAATATATTATTAAATGTAAAAATATAATTAACAAATAAGTAAATAATTTAATTATCTAACTCGTTTTCGATGAATAACTTGGTTTGATTATAATTTATCTTAATCATTAAATGTGATATTATTCTGATATTTATATCCAATATATATATATCTTTGTTGATATTTATCACTTTAGATGGTATTGTAATACTTTGTAAATTATAGCATGCAAAGAAACAACCTATACCAATTGAAGTCACACTTGATGGTATTATAACATTATCTAGATTAAAGCACATAAAGAAACAATCATCGCCAATTGAGATGACACTTGATGGTATTTTAACACTTGTTAAACTGCTGCATTTATAAAAACAATTACAACCAATTGATATAACACTCGATGGTATTGTAACTTTACTTAAATTCAAGCATTCATAAAAACAATAATTGCTTATTGATGTAACACTTGGTGGTATTTTTAAATTCCTCAGATTACAGCAATTACTAAAACATTTATTGCCGATAGATGTCACACTCGATGGTATTGTGATACTACTTAAATCGTAACAATTATAAAAACAACAATCTCCAATTGATCTCACATTTGATGGTATTATCAAACTGGTCAAACTGTGGCATTGATTAAAACATTTAAAACCAATTGTTGTCACATTCAATGGTTAGTTATGACCAAATTGTTTTCTGTTGTTTTTGGTGTATATAATATTTTTAAACTTGATGTTTTGACTTATGTTTTCATCATTAATAGTAACATAATCAACATCAAACCATACTATAATTTGATAAAACATCCGCTTAGGCACATATACTCTGTTTTTGTTAACATCTTCATACATTCATTGTTTACATGGTTTTTATTGAATATAATCAGAAATCCATCGAAAAAGCCTTCATCGTCTATATCCCACAAATGAAGTGTCTCAATGTTTGGGAAGTATCCAAGTGTTTTTGAATTCAACGTTATTGGGTTGAAGTGGAATTTGTCCGTATTACCACGGAACTTTTTGCATACCAATTCTAAATTGATGAAGTCGTTAATTGTTTTAAAGTATTTCGAAACGATCATAGCATGATAGCTGCCAAGTGTAGACATTTTATATTTTACAGTTCTTATGTTATTTAAATATTTACTACTTTTTGTGAAAAAATAATAACAAAATACGTTAATATATCTAGTTTTGACACATTTCCAAAATATTTAGTCATCATTTTTATAGTTATAATCATATTAATGTTTTTTATTGTTTGATTGTGGTTGTTTATAAAAATATTCGAACTTACATTCTAAACAAAACATTAAAGATTATAAAAAAAATATTTCATTTTTTTTAATAATAAATCGTTATATCTTAAATAAAATCGTCTAATAGAAAAGTTATTTATTATTTTGAACATTTGTTTTTATATTTAACCTTAGTAATATATAACCGATTGAATTGAATTAATATTTCAATTTCAAAAAAATATTGTTATTTCTTAAAAATAAATAATACAACAAGTCACCAATGAAAGATAAATAAAAAACTTTCAAATTACTTTAAAAAATCTCATCATTGGTGTTGACAAATACCAAAAAGACAACCATATCAATTGTTGCAAAAAAGTTAAAAAAGCAATCATGCGTTTTGCTTACTTCAACAACCCACACTACAATCAACAAAAAATGCAACGATTCATCAAAAAACAGCGTTCACAAAACAGTGTTTACAATTTAGCGTTGAAAATTCAATTGTTCTTTCATACTAATTTAGCGTTCATATTTTAGCGTTAACAATTTAGTGTTTATAAAATAGCGTTGAATTATATATATATATATATATATATATATATATATATATATATATATATATATATATATATATATATATATATAATGTTATATACAAACAATTAATAAAATTTTGATTGTATAAAGTAATATAATAATAAAATATAATCACAAATACGATGATGATAGTAATATGGTTATAATATTTGGTAATTAATTTAAGTAACATATTTATACTTTTATTGATTAAATGTTTTTAATTAATATTTAACCAGTTTAAATATAATATTATTTAATAAACAGTTAAGTAAAATTTTATATTACAAATTTATAAAAAATTACAATATATTTTGAACTTATGATTTAAACCCTAAATACTCATTATTTGTAATTCTATGGAACAAAATGTCAAGAGGTCCAATTTTGTTGTCGAAATTCCAGTTCAAAAAAGAGACATCCCTCCATTTATTATGAAAATCACAAATTTAAAGAATTGAACGATAAAGCAGTTTTAAATTACAAAATGTTACACCCCGACGTCTTTTCAATTTTTGAATGTATTCATGCTTCGAATGGATGTAAATGTCGTTTTGTATTATTGGATAACAAACAAGGAAAACTTATTTACACTCATTCTGAAGACCAATTACACCAAAATGATATTTACACGTGGAAAAAGTTCGAAGTTAAAACAGTCGTGATTTCTTTAATTTCTTCTTCTCCTTCAATGTCTCCCGATCAAATGGTTTCATCTATTATTTGCGCACCATCTTTTAAAATTGATAATTACACTCCAACAATTCAATATATAAAGCAACAAATAGATTTAATTAAAAGGAAAATGTACGGTACATTACCAAAAAGCATCAAAGAATTGACTTTTCAAGGGATATATTCCAAAACTGTTTCTGGATCACAATTTGTTCAAGACAAAATAATATACAAAGATGAAAATGGTGATGACCGTACAATGTTTATGTTTTTTCTTTACTTCAACTTGAAATTCTAAAAAACAACCAGGCCGTTTTGGGAGATGGAACTTTTCAATGTGTACCTTTAATGTTTTCACAATTATACACACTCCATTCTATTATTGATGGATTTGTTTTTCCGTCTTGTTTTGTTTTAATGGAAAAAAGAACAGAATGTGCATATACATCACTTTTTACAAATTTAAAAGTAAAACAAGGAGTGATAATAACAAAGTTTATGTCAGATTTTGAGTTGTCTTGTAGAAATGCAATAATTATGGTTTATAAAGAAGTTACCTTGCTTGGCTGTTGGTTCCACTTTAAACAGGCCATTTTTAAAAAGGTCAGTAAGTTGGGACTTTCCAAAATTTACACAATAGAAACAAAAGTCAACACGTTTATAAGATCTCTTTTCGCTTTACCATTTCTTAGGCCACAAGAAATTGTCGAAACTGTTCAAGAACTATTTGAAACCATCGATACAATTGACACTTCAGAAGTAAATAAAGACAAATTGAAATTATTGATGACTTATTTTAACAAAGTGTGGATTGTACGTTATCCCCCACCCGAATGGAACCAAAGTTTGGATTTGTTGATGAAAACGAACAATTGGAGTGAATCATTTCATTCTTCATTTTCTCGAAAATTTTACAGAACACACCCAAACGCATTTGTTTTAGTTGAAAAACTTAAAGAAGTTGAAAGAAAAGTTGAAGTTGACTTTAATTCATTTATTAATGGAAAACTTAAAAAACAAACCAATAATTACTATAATAAATACAACGAAGAATTATCAGAATTGCTCACCAAAAGAATGAATTTGTTTGGAAATAATAAATTATTATTTTTAGAAAAAGTGGCAACAATTCCTTTAAAAATCATTATTTCGTTAAAAAAAGATATGGTTAACCAGAAAGTTGATGTAATCGACGATGTACAAAACGTTCTCAATGAAACCTCAATACGTGATGTCGAAGAAATTGATTCATTAATATCAGATGTAGTTGATGAACCCGATTTCAAAATGGGAATATTCAATCATTCCAACATTGAAATTACAGAATGTTCAAAAGAAAAACAATTTAATAAAATGAAAATATTAACAAAAATGAAAATTAAAAAACGCATTCAAGAAATCCAAAAAATAACACACAATTCTCAAAAACCAAGAAAAAGAATAACTGTTAAATTAAATAGTAAAGACATCGAAAATATCGTAAGTGAACTTGATAACATTTCAGGAATCCCTTTCATTCAAACAATGGAATCATCTACAGTTCATTTTAATAAGGAATGTCAAACAATAGAAAGTTCTTCGTTGATAAACAGTTCCGTGACTAACATGGATGATAGTAAAAGTGAGTTATCAAGTAAGAAAAAAAGAAAAACTACAATAATTGGAAAACTAAGAAAAATGACTTAAAAGAAGAAAAAAGATAATTAATTGCGTACTTGTTTTTTAATTTAAAATGTATAGATTTTATTAAATTGGTTACTGTTTATAACAACAAACAAATCATCTTATATTACAAATTATTTTATGTTTGTTTATAATTTGTTTGTATATAACATTATATATATATAATTCAACGCTATTTTATAAACACTAAATTGTTAACGCTAAAATATGAACGCTAAATTAGTATGAAAGAACAATTGAATTTTCAACGCTAAATTGTAAACACTGTTTTGTGAACGCTGTTTTTTGATTTACCAAATGCAACACAATAGTAAGGATTAATGTGATTTGAATAGTCAAAGAATTAACAGCAGCAATTGTTTTATATTTATTGGACAAGAAAAAGAAAGAATGTGTTGATTATTGATCTCGGATGTGTAACTTTTGATGTGTAGTCATCAATTATTAACAACGAAGTGTTCGAGTTGAAGGCGACTTATTGCAACTAACTTTAAAGAAGACTCTGACAACACAATAGTCAACCCCTTTATTGCAAAGTTCAAAAAGATATACAAAAAACATCTCAATCAATGCTTGTGGTGTGAAAAAACTGAAAATGTTAAAAAAGAAAAATGGTAAAAACTATCATTTGCAACAAAAACAAACATTGAGGTTGATCAATTGTATGATAGTATTGAATAATACATTGACTTTAACTAAAATAAATGAAGTTGCTGATAACATTTAACCGGCCAAGCAAACACAAATTTATCGGCAAAAAAGCTGTGGCTCATTTTTATGAGCTATTAAAAAAAAGAAACTAAAAAATAAAAAAATATCAATTAAAAAATCGAAGACTTTGGAAAAACAAATATTTCTTTGTTTTCAAAATGTGACTAATTCGAATTTCATTTATCCCAAAGCTAAATTTTTAGTTTTTTATCATTTTGTTGATAATTGTTGATAAATTTGTTTTTATAGCACAAACTATCTAAAAAACTCGAATAATAAACCAATGTCTGTATTATCTACAGTGAATACAGTAACTGCGAATGATGGTACAAGTGTCTGGGAACAAATTAAAACGAAAAAACTGATCAAAAGTTCAGCTTCAAAGTGGATAGATATCCAGAAGTCCATGGAATAACCGACGAAACAACGCCTTATGAAATATTTAGTTTATTTTTTACTAAAGAGTTGAAAGATTTTGTTATCCTTCAATCGAATAACTATGGGAAAGTCGCCATCAAAAACAAGAAAGGCAAACAAGTTTTCAAAGAAATCACAGAAATAGAATTGGATGCATTCCTTTCGGTATCAATTTCACAAGCCAACTATCAAGACACAAAGCGTCCACTTTCTTCTTTGTGGAAAGGACTCGCTTCAAAGCCAATGTACACTGGACCCATCAGCGTTGAAAGGTATTCTGAAATAAAGTGGGCATTACGTTTCGACACAGAGGCGGCAAGCCGAGTTAATCAAATACATTTGGAAGAAGTCCATTATGAAGAAATTGAGGAAGACCAAATTCACTGTGTAAATGATGATACTTATGACCCACTTGATCAAGTAATTGAAGTATCCAGAAAAAGAACGACGCCATTAATTTCTGATGACCACCGTCCAATTCCAACATTCGACCAAATTGTTGGAAAAATGGATGAAACCCAACCAAAAAGTAGTGTTTTTACTCATATTATCCAAGATACACAAGATATAAACCATCAAATAATTGTCCCAACGCAACAGAATATTCTTACACAACCACATTCTCAATTCATTGGTAATTCGAGTGATATTAGTTCGATTGATGGATTTCACTTCGTACCACTATGCAACAGTAACAATTTAGTGTAAAAAAATATGAATATAAATAAAATAACACAACAAGACAACACAAATGGCTTCCATCAAACACAAAAACCAAGCCAAGCCAATATAATAGATGTTCACAATTTAAATAATACAATTCCTATCACTAAATACACTTCTCAGAGTTTGAACACCTTAAAACAAATAAACGATAATCAATATCAAAATGGTCTTAATTTTGAAGACCAAAGAAACTCACTTTACCCAGATGACGAACTCAACTGGGACAATTTCAATTTTATCAATCAACTTCTTTCTTTATTTCATTCAAAATTAATCGAAGTTCAAAAAACTATATTTAGAAACTTATCTGAGTTGAGCATTGATGAAGATTTGTATCGTTTTTTGGTCGGTGGGTGAATGTTACTAATATGAAGAATAAACCTTCAAAATATGGAATCAAATTCTTCTTGTTGGATGATTCTGTATGTGGTTTTATAATGAATTTGCAAGTCTACAGAGGGGCTTTTAATGGCAAGCATGTTAATAATCTTGGGTCTAAAGTTGTCGTTCAATTGATGAAAGAGCTTAGCAAAGAACAATTGGGCAATAAAAATAATTTGGTTAATTTGACCACTAATAGGTTCTTCACTTCTGTATCAACTGCTGAAATTTTAATAGAACATTTTGTTACTTTGACTGGTACTGTCAATTCTAAAAGGAAATTTGTACCAAGTACTCTTGTAATAAACAAGAAGTCGACTGACGATTACAGACAATTTAAACTATTAAAGACTGTTCCAAATGCCGAAATTGTTATGGTAAATATCAAAGACAAGAATCGCAGTGTGTTAATTCTAGCCTGTCGCAAATTAAATATTATTTACCACAACGAACCCAAACGTTTCAACGTCAACATAATATACAATAAATTTATGGGAGGCGTTGATGTCGCTGATCGACTGATGAAAGCATATTCAACTAAGAGAGCATCTCGACGCTGGTCATCAGCTCTTTTTTATCATATTCTAGACATCGCCATTCACAACGCCTATTTATTATATATTTGGTCCAAAGTTGATTATAAGCCATCAGACTTTGTTGATGATTTCGAAGAAAAAGGAGATACCGTCGTTGTAAATGAGACCGGAAGTTCCACGATTTTAAATCGATGTAATTTAGAATCAAGTGAAATATCAAAACCATCCACATCAAAACAACAAAAAATGACATCAGAAGAAAAATTTTGTGTATATTTTGAATCAAAAATTGCCAAAAACCCAAGAATCAATTTTTATGAGCAACTATCACTTCAGCTTGGAAAACAGAATGCTATATCAAGACTGTCACAAAATCTTCCATACGAAACAAAAATAAAAATTGCTCGTTATTTGGGTGTAAATTTTGAAGAAACGAATACATTATTAGAGACAAGTCCTCTTGTCCCTAAAGGAAGTGGAAGGTGCCATATTTAATTTAAATCAGGTGAAGATAGAGTATCAAAGTGTTGTTTCAAGTATCGATGTTGTGTATGTGGTTTACATGTCTGTAAATACCACTTTGAAAATGTATGTGATTTGTGTAGAGGTAATACCATCACAAAAGCTTGTGAACTTGGCAAAATCCGCCGTGAAAAATAATTATTTTTTATTATTTTATAAACTATTTTTTGAAAAATTTATAATAATTGTTATTATTTGTTTTTTTGCTTTTTTAAATATAATAAAAAACTAAAAATACTTTATTTTAAAAATAAAAATTCAAAAATGATTAAAATAAATTTATGCATTTGATAATGGTAAAAAAATACTCAAAATGCCTATGAAAAGAAAAGTGATCATTAATTTAAGCTTTCCTTAGTTGCTTGGGTTAATTAATGATAAAAAAACAAATGGATTATCAACAACACACTCATCTTTTTTTCATGCTAATTTTTTGTCTGTTTGTAAGTCGTAGTAGCTTATACACGTGCCTCCAATTCAGTTTCATATATTTTTTGTCAAGTTTGATCTTTGTCAAGTCATAGTATTAACCTTTAATTGTTCAGCTATCTAAATCAAAATCGTATCGTTCTTCTTCTCAATATTTTATTGATCAACTTGGACTGTCAAGTCGTTTTTTCTGTGCTATTTTTAAATCGTGTTATTTGTCATATGTGAACTGAACTTTCTTCAATTTGCTATCAGTTGCCTTTTTACATCATTTGCACTATTAGATTTTTGTGTTTCGGAACCAAAATGTGCTAAAATTTTAGTGACTCTGATATTTAACGTGTTATTGTTCGATTGTCATAAATTAACCTTAGGAAGTTAAAACTTGATATTTTATATCAATATTAGTAATTAATTAATAAATCAATTTATCTGTATTTATAAAGATTAAAAAACAAAAAAAACTAAAATTTAAAAGAAACGAGAAAGTTAAAAATTGCGACATTATTACGATAAAATATCAATAAACACAACCGAGGACAAATGTAAACATTGTTTCTTTGTGACTTTCTTTATACCGAGTTATTTATTTGTTTTTGTAATTTTTACAACCACGTTTAATTATAAGGACTTTTTTGTATAATGGCTTGATTTTTTTGTTATTTATTATGTTTTTATTATTTTATAAAAAATATAAATATCTAGTTTTTATTCTAGCAATAATAATTTTCGAAAAATAACTCCTTAACTATATAAAATATTTGATATTTAACAATAGTTTTATCGAAACAACCACAATGAATGTCATTCGTGGTGTTGTTTCGTAAATGATTTTAATTATTTAAATGATTTATTAATATTTAATAATTATATTATTAAATAAATATAGTATTCTTTAAAAAATTTCCTTATAACTTAAAATGGTGAATGATTTTAAAGGCTCAAAAAACTTGGTGTTATTTATATTGATTTGTTTTATCAAAATATTTCTTATTATTTAGCGTTATTCCTTTTTTGGGCTGTGTATTGTAATACTTATAATAAACTTCAAATATAGGTAAAGTATGTTATAAACTCAAAATTTCCCGATTTTTAGACACTTGAATTAAGTTCAATGTAATTTTTAGTGTTTATTGATAATTCCTTGAAATTGTTTACAAAGACGAATTTTGAAATATTTAAAAAAATGAAAAACTGTGGATTTTAAAATGTATGGACTTTCTGGTGATCACGTCATGGTAGTCTCGAAGTACTTTAAGACAATTAACGACTTCATCAATTTAGAATTGGTATGCAAAAAGTTCCGTGGTAATATGGAAAAGTTTCACTTCAACCCAATTCCGTTAAATTCAAAAACATTTAAATACTTTCCAAACATTGAGACACTTCATTTGTGGGATATAGACGATGAAGGCTTTTTCGATGGATTTCTAATCAACGCAAAAGAAAAGAAAAAATGTGGAGATAAAGCTGTTTCAAAGAAAAAGTTATGTCTTATTGTGTGGTTTGAAGTTGATTTTGAAACAATCGACAGAATTCAAAGTCGAAAAATCAAATATCAAAATGTTACTTACACTCAATATAATAGAAAGAAATATGGTAATAACATACCATCGGGTGTAAGTTCCATTGATGATATGTGTTTCGATGGATGTAGTAATCTAAGCAGTGTTATAATACCATCAAGTGTTACATCAATTGGGAATTATTGTTTTTATGAATGTAGTAATTTAAGAAGTCTAACAATACCATTGGGTGTTATATCAATTGGTTATAATTGTTTTAATAAATGCAGCAGTTTAAGCAGTGTCATAATTCCACCAAGTGTTACATCACTTGGTGAATATTGTTTCGGTGAATGTAGTAATATATGCAGTGTCATTATACCATCAAGTGTGAGATCAATTGGCGATTATTGTTTTTATAAATGTAAAAGTTTAAGCAGTATTAACATTTCACCAATTGTTACATCTATTGGCGATTATTGTTTTGATGAATGCAGTAGTTTAAGCAGTATTACAATACCATCGAGTGTTATATCAATAAATGATAATTGTTTTTTATCGAACACTATAGTTCATCAAAGCAAATGAGATAATTTACTTATTACTTATTTGGTTAAAAAACATTGATAAAATTAATTGATAATTTTGAAATTGATAAAATCGAAATATTTTTATAATTGAGTATTTCAGCCCACCCCCACTTACCCTTGAGGTAGTAAATTAACTTGTATTGGAGATGGTGTAAATTAGTAAATATATACCAAGTCATGATTAAAATGATGCATTGTGAACAGATCAATTCATACCATCATACAATGATAATATTTTTAATTATAACAAGTATCATACAGTTAAAGTAAATACAATTATAATTACGACAAATAGACACCTTTGACTGTAAATACAATTAAACATAAACAGTACCGTGATTATTGATATAAACAATATTATCTCTATTCATTTACAGTAAAAAGCATCTATTTGTGGGCCAATGGACCAATCAAATGTAAAACCCAAAAATAATTATTTTGCTCTAAAATTTTGAATTTAGATACATTTAAATAAAAATAAGTGTTTTTATAATTAAAATATTCTAATATCATTAAAATATTTCATTTTTATGTATAAAATAGTGAAAAAAAATATACTACACAATTATATAATTAATCCACAAATAATAATTTTTATATTTTTGAAAACCCACAAATATATGCTTTTTAAGACATATGACTGGATGAGACCCATTAATTGGATACATGTATCTATTTTTTTTCTATCCACTGGACAAACCAGTTTCCATGGATGGCAAAAATAAAACTTATATAAATAGATTATATGTTTTTTTTGTAAACAAAATTTTATTTTGCCGAATTTTTTTTTCAATGTTTGTAAAATCAAAAAAATATTCAGATGTATTCGAACATTAAAACAATAGTAATTATAAATCAAAAATTCTCAAAGTACATCGTTGTATAAAAACATTGTACATATTTTAAAAGATAATTATATTAAATCAAGACATAATTACAAAAATTATAATAAAATATCAAACTTATCAAATATCAAAAGTGTGATTTCCACAACGTTGTATTTGTATCAAAAACCCAATTAATAAACTTTCAAACAAAAACACAACTAAATTAGTTGTTTGTTCTTTGTTTTTGTTGTATATCAAGTCTTCTATAATATCAATATTTACAAACGTCTGTTATTTCAGTGTTTTCCTTGACATTCTGATGTGTACAAATATATTCAACATCAATACAAATGTAAACGACAATACACATTTTTTAATAACATTAATAATAGTGTAATTATACTCACATTTAAAAATATTCTTAACAATAAACATAAATAACATTAAGTGATAAATGAAATATCAATTAAATTTTTTAAACAATTTCAATTTATTACTAAAACATACACAATTAATATTTTAAAAATACATATTTAATTTATTAAATTTGATTTTTAAAAGTTCTCAATTGTTTCCAGTTTTTTAAGTCTGAACAACATAAAATGTAGATAAACAATAATATATAACAACACTATCATCTAATTTAAAGAATAAAATTATGATACATTTATACTTGAAACGTGTTTATATGTATAACTAAACTAAGAATATGTTTATTGTTGATTCATGATAAAATAATATAACACTAATTCAAAAAACATTTTATTAGTTGTTATCATTTATTTACACATACCAATAAAATAATATGATACTTATTAAAGTATTGTATTAAACAGAAAGATCATCACGTTGTGTTGATTTCCCTTAAACAATCAATTTAAATTTATTATGTGCATGTTAATGTGAGCCACAAGTCGGAACCTAAAAATATTTTAAATTGTGTTATTCTCTTAATATTGATGTTATATTTTGAATTTTTAGTTTCATGTTTCATGTTTACATATTTTACAATAACCACTTTTTAATTTTAGGCTGTTTTTCAAATAAAAGTGTAACAAATAACAGTAAAACCCAATACACCAAGTGTTGTTATTAAATTATTAATAATATTATTAAATAGGTGCCTCCATCTTAATTGATTGTGATATTTGTGGTATTATAGAAATACATATATTTACTGTTGTGTTTTTTGTATTTTGAAAAACAATAAAACAAAAGTTAAGAAAAAATAATTGTATTTGATGTCTCACTTAGATGTAATTCTCAACAAAATATGTTAAATGCTAATTGAAAACCTCCAAATAGTTTCACAATAAAATTGATAACAATTGGTTATTATAATTTTTCTTTGTTTCAACAATATGTCAAATAATTTACACAATAGTTACAATGAATAATAAAGAATAACAATGTTATTAAAAGTCATTATTTAACTGTAAATTATATTTATATATACAATATTATATATCTATTATTAATTGATTTAAACATATAAACATGTTAATAAATTTGTTATATAAATAATTAACCGCTATTTTTTAAGGGTAAATAATGGTAAAAATTGAGTTATTTGTGTGACATTTTTTTTAAAACAGAAAAAACAATTCATTGTGATTGATTTTATTGTGTGACTTAATAATATGGTCGTATTTTTCTTCCGAAACTTTTTCTTCATAATTACATAAAAATAAAATAATGTAAATTTGTTATTTAACTAACATTTTATTATTTTTATAATACAACAAACAAGATTAATCACGTGTATTTTATAAACACAACAAAATTAACACATGAATTAAGTTGAACTATTTATTGAATATAAATTTATAATAATTTAAATTTAGTTGATTTAAAGAGTTTCACTGTCAATGACTAAACTTTCATTTCGAAAAGTCCAAATATAATATAAGGCAACTTATGAATTTAAACACAATACATTAAACAAAAACCATAAAACATTAAACCAAGTTTAAGAGTATATATTTGTTTACAACAATTTTTATTATCAACTTATTGCTCTAAAACATTTTAACATGAGATACAGTCAATATATTTGCTCTGTGTCAAATGGTTAAAAAACTTCAATAAAAATTATTATGAACAAAATAATTGTTTACAGTGGTATTCACTTTAGATCCTTTACCCGGCATTTTAAATAATTTTATTTTGAAATAATACAATGAATGTATTTGCATTCTTTCAAAAAGTATACTTTCCTTGACAACATATAATAATCAATTGGTATTCCCGCTTTACGAACTTCATGAAACCAATTGATCATTGCTTCCTCAAGTTCCAGGTTCTGTAATTTTCTTATTCGTTTATACGAGGATAAAAAATTATCAATGTTTCTTTAGAAATTGAACGCAAATGATAAACTTGCTTTGGAGAAATTACTATTTTCAGTTGTTGTCCGACAACTTTGATTACTTTTTGTGAATTTTGATAAGGATCAATTAATTCAATAATTTTCATTTTGTCTCGAAACATCAATGATGTTCTTGTTTTAACACATTTAGATTGCATTAAAACTTAATGATTTAACAGATTTTTTTGAAGTTTTTAAGTCAAAAAATAGATACAAAAGTTTTATTTATTATGTTAATTGTGTTCATACATTTGTCTTTGTTTTTTGATTTATTATAAAATTTATTATTTCTTTAAGATAAAAATAAATGCCAATTGTTTTCAAGATATAGGCAACGTGTTTATTTTGGTTAGAAAAAAAATAATAATCAAAAAAAATATTTTTGTGACAAAAAACAAACCGAGGTATTTTTTGTTAATTATATAATTCCTCATTTTTTCCCTTATATCGAATAACATTGGTACCCGGTATTCCCTTATATCGAATAATGACTGTATATAAAAATAAATATTCTCGGTGTCCAAGGGTTAAAAACTTCAATAAAAATCCTTATGAACAAAATAATTGTTTAATGTTACAAACAATCAAAATTAATCAATTTTTTAATTAAAATTTTTAATTAAAATTTTTAATAACACACAAAATCAAATAGTAACAACACCAATACAGTTTAAATAACAATAAAAAGGTGTAGCAAACAGGATCCTTGATTTTGAACAGGAAAATCAATAGTATGTTTTCATTTTAATTGTTTGAATCACATATAGGTGTAAACTCTTGAATTAAAAATATTTAAAACAAAAAAATTATAAACTCACAAAAAAGAATAAACCACGTTATTGTTTATACATTGTAACTTATACTTGTGTAAATTTGTACCTTAACCAACATAATAACTATATTTAAATTAAATAATTATTTAAAACTGTTGTTTTGTAACAAGTATATATTGT
>NW_004440415.1:33186-39132 GCF_000330505.1 Entamoeba invadens IP1
TGTATAATTCAACATTTCCTTTATGTGTACTTTATATTTTGATAGATATTTTTTATATATGAGCAAATCAAGTTTTTTGGTGTTTTTAAAAAGATAAAAAAAATAATTTTATATTTAGAAATAATTGTGTTCTATTTTTGCTATCCACCGATTTTTTACCATCCAGTCATACGTTTTTATTGTAGTATTTTTATTAAAACATCATTACTAATTATTAAATAGTATAATATAATAAATATAATTATAATTATATTTATTATATTATAATTACAATGAAATAAATTATAGTAATTAAATACTATCTATTACTATATAATACTATATATAATTAATTCATTTTATAACAAAACAAACTAAAAAAAGTAACCCTTTTATATCATGCTAAGATTTTGTGTAGAAGGCAGTGATTTTCGATATGAAGAGTTGCAAAATTATATCAAGAAGTTTGAAAATGCGACATGTGACATGAAAACAATGAATATGTGTCACGTAAATGTTAGATCCAGAAAATACGCTAAAACAATCAAGAAAAATATAGCTGAAACGAAACCCACATATTCTCAAGTGCGTGTTAAAGCAGTAAATAGTAATAATTTACATTATTTAACTTTATATAATTTGCCGGATGGGACTACAACAGAGCAAGTGCGTAGCTTTTTACAAGAATTTTCAATTGGGGAGATTACTGTATTAGAGAATGTGCCTTTAATCACTATAACTACTCCGTCATATGCCGATTCGAAGAAAATTCCTCCACAAATTAGTTTGGAGAAGTTTGGCAATGCGAAATTAGTATATGAGGGCTTACTGAGTTCGGGGTGTCAGTACATGCCAAATACTATTTGCGACAAGATTGACGCAAAACATATAGAAAATGCACAACAAGAATTTCGACAAATAATTGAAGAAAGTACTCAACAAGAAGTGACACAACAAACACTGCAAGTAAACGATTCAAACAACACACAACTACAAACAACACAAAAAGTGAAATGCTCTATTTGTGGGCAACTGGGGCACACACACCAAAATTGTACTTGCACAAAACAGCAACAAGAAGAACTTGAAAAGTTGCGACAAGAAAATTTGAAAGCAAATGAAGAAGGAAAGACTGAAAAGATAGAAAAGAAAGAGTCTGGCGTTGTGAGAGAACACCCAGAAAAGACTCCTCAAACAACTGATACACATAAAAAGGCAATCGATGTCAAAACGGAAGTACTTGTAAAGGAAATACTCAAAGAAACGGAAATTGAACCAAATAACTGAACACCTTAACACTTAAAATAACACTTTTATTATTGTTTTGGCCTGTTATTATAGAAATATACAATTGAATAAAAAACAGTCAGGGACTAAATAATTGTAAGAAGTAAAATTAATAGTTTTAAAATTTTAACACTTTAAATAACATTGAACAAAATTCAAGTGGTCTAAAAATCGGGGAAATATCAAGTTTATTAAATAAATTTCCGTTTTTTAGAGTTTATATTATTTGCATAAACAATACACAAGCCAAAAAAGGAAAATTATCAAAAATTGAATGAATATCCCTCGAAAAACAAGTCAAAACAAAAATAAGGGCGTTATTTTAAGTGTTAAGTCTTATTTGGTTGTTTTTGTTTTGTAAATAGTTAATTTTTTTTTCAATTTTTATCGATTTTAAATATATTTAATCCTAAAAATGCAATAATTATCTAGTAAAATAAAGGAATTTCTCTTCTAATTAACGAAAATTGTCTTTTTATTTTTGAAAATTATCCAAAATATCATAAATTATCCCAATTTCATCCAATTATTTACAATAAATGTAATCATCTAGACATAATAGATAATTAACTTAAATTATTAAATTTTATCAACAATATTATTCAACATTAGCTTTATTAAAATGTAATTATCCACATTTTATTTAAATCAAAAATAAAAACAACAAAAATGTTTATTTATAACATTTTTTATACTTTAAAAATTAATTATTAGGTTGACAGGATATTTTCAATAATAAAAAATATCAAAAAGAAACCAACTTATAAATTATCTCGACTAAAAACTTTCTGCCACACCGTATTTCTGCAACGCTCTAACGAGGCTACAACATCTGAGGTTTCAATTGAAATGAACGCATTACTAAGTTTTTCCAGTAAAGATTCAAGTGTTGTCCATGTACGTAAACTGTTTTTCAAAAGTCGGTACTGTCATATTTTTAGAACTTCCTAATGTCCCGTATTTTTTTTATTTTTTTTTCCTAAAAAAAATAAAAAACAAAAAATCGAAAGTACCGACTTTATTTTGAAAAAAATACCAATCCCGTTCAATTATTTTTGTACTAATTCGGGAAAGTGTTGGAATATTAGCCAGCCTTTTCCAAAAAACCCGATCCCGTTATTTGATTTGACCTCAATTCGATACTTCGCGAAATTTACACAGTATTGTTGGTTTAAAAGCACAAAAATTAACGTTTAAGTAAATTGGATGTTGTTGTTTGTGTCGAGTTTTAACTGAATATTACTCTCTGTAAAAAATATTTTCAATTAAAAACAAACTATGATTATCTTCTCTGAATAAAAAACAATGAAATAAAGAGTTCCAAAACCACCAAAAAATACAACAAATGTTTGATAATGCTGACAGACACAAGTCAAAGAGCAACACAAGAAAAAACGATCAAACAATAGAACAATAATTTTTTGTTATTGGATATTTTTAAAAATAATGTTCTCTTTTAAAACTCAATATCGGAAGTTCTCTGTCTTCATCAACACCAGTTTTTCCTCTCATAAAATTTGTAATAGACGTAATAGATGGAACGATCTTGTTTTTCTCTTCCATTTTTTCTTTGTCTATTCCCACAATAATTTCGGATTTAATAATTTTCCATCTGTAATTACAATATTTTTGCGTTTTTAAAGTGAGAAAACAGTTAATTATAAAGTAAATAATAAAGTTTAGAAAAATTGTAATATCTAAAACATCGTATTTATTAAATCATTACATTGTTTACAAAAAACAAATATATACTTTGGCATTATTTTTATGTTAAAAATGTGTTATATCATTTTTATATAAATTACCTATTATTGATAAACATGTTAATAAACGTCAATGTTGTTATAGTTTACAAAAATAGATTCAATGATTATAATTTAAAACTAATTGTAATCAACAATAAATAATATAAATTATTTTTCAAATATTTTAACAATTTATTTGTTATTATTTAAGTTATTATACTTATATTGTAAAAAAAGAATTGATATAAAATGTTTAAAACATCTTATTTTGTCATATAAATTAAAAAACAATTCAACAACAAAGATGTTTGAAAAGCCGATAACTTGTTATTGTTGATAGTGTTTTTATTCAACCTTTTAAAGCAATATTCGATAGACTCGATACCAAATCTTCAATATTCAATCTTTTTGATTGTTCATGTTCCCAACATCTTTGAATAATTTCATAAGAGTTATCACTCATATCATCCTTTTTATCAAGACGTTTTCCTTCAATTACAAATTCCGCAATTGTCCATGGAAATTTGAATTGTGTTTTTGGATATGCCTGACACCACCCAAAACACTCAAACATAGTGATACCAAGTGAGTACACATCAGCAGATTTCTTGTACTTTTCCTTCTTAAGTATTTCTGGTGCCATATACACTGGTGTACCAATACCTTTAGTGAATGTCATATTCGTCATCAACATATTGATATTTCTAGCACTTCCAAAATCAGTCAATTTAGCATTCACTTTCTCGTTTATATCAAGTGAAATAACAAGAATGTTGTCTGGCTTGATATCTCTGTGTAAAATGCCATTTTCGTGTAAATATTCAATTCCCTTTGAAGCATCTAAGATGAATTTTATTCGTAAATGCATTTCAACTTCATTGGATTTTTTCTTATTAATCAAGTCCTGTAAACTTCCATATTGTGCAAATTCAGTGACCATACAAATTTTGTTTGGTATTAAAACGGTTCCAAAGAAATGGACGATATACTCATTTCGGAATTTGTCTAACATGTCGACTTCATTTTTAAATTCAGAAATGGTTTCTTCTTTATTATCACTTTGTTTCATCTTTTTAATAGCAACTGTATTTCCTCTGTAATTTCCTTTGTAGACAACACCAAAGGAGCCTTCACCAATTTGCTTTGTCTCTTCGAGTTCTCTGGAATTTAATTTGGTTGATTGTTCTGTGTCGACTTCGAATTGTAATTTGTTACTCAAAACAGTACCTGTTACAATGTCAAGAGCAATCACCATAATATTCTCTTTAATTTGACATGAACATAACGGTTTTATAAATATCTCAAATTCACAAGCTTTGCCTTGCTTTAGTGTCACAATTGAAGGCACTGTTCGTATTTCATAACAGTCACACCCTTTAATTACACTAAATTGAACCTTCAAACTATGTTTTGAAGCGTTTCCAATGCAGATTAAGTCACGAGTCTCGGTGTCTACTTTGATAACTTTATCACTATCAATATCAAAGCGTAAAACATTTTTGTTGGAACACAAAACTTCATTCATTTTCTCCATCGTCAAATTAGAACTTTTTATATCGAAAACACAGACATTTTGCATTTGTTGTTTGTGGTTATATCGCTGTAATATAAAAAATAGAATAATTATTAATAAAGTGATTGTTAATATCAATAGTACTACAACTGTAATTGGAATACCTATGACAACACCATATTTAACAGAATCTGTGCAACTGTCACCGGAATCTGTCGGTTCTCGTCGACCTTCACATTTAACACATTTTGAATTTTGCGCTGAAACACAATGTTCTACTTTTGTGAAATGAAGACATTGCAAATTAATGAGAATATATTCTTTCTCATCACATTTAGTGCACACACTTTCAGTATCACATGATATACAATTTGAAGAACATTCATAACACTTGTGATTCGATAAGTAATGACCAGACACACACCTCTCACAGCCAGAGGACAATGAAAATTCACAATTTGAAAGTGTTGTATTTGGTTGACATAATTTGCCTTCACTTGGGATGTTGAAATAGCCGTCTTTGCAAGCAAGACATTCGTAACTGTTCACACAAAGTGAGCACGACTCATCACATGGTGTACAACTAATGCCCTCCCGATAATACCCACTGTTACAGATTGCACATCCACCTCCACCGGGTAGGGCAATGTCACAACTCTCTTGTAACGCACCAAGTGACTTACATGACATGTCAGCACTCAAATAAAAACCGGATTTACATGTTGTGCAGTAAGTTGTGTTGTAACAAGTTAAACAGTTGTTTTGGCATTGAATACACTCGTTGTTGATGTTGTAATAACCATCGGCGCAGTGTTGGCATCCTTTGTTATTTCGAATTAAACAAGTTGTTTCTGTTACTGTTTTACTGCTTGTTTTAAGTTTGTCGTCTTCATCAAATGTTTCAGCACAAATTCCATTTTTTAATTTGAAGGCATCAAGACACTCAACACATTTATTGTTATTTGCACTGTATCTCTTGCAATTTGTGACTGTTGTAGATTCTATTGGAACACAGTAATCATACTTGTTCTCTATATTCTTTGAGTCTGTCTGGTAATACCCCTCATTGCAAACAACACACCCACTTGAGCCAAATGTTTTGCATGTTGATATTTCACTCTTTGATATACACCAAGTGTCAGTGTATTTCACAAATCCATTTAAACATTTGAGACAACTGTTACTGTCACAAAGAGCACAATTGTTTGTTTGACATTGTAAGCACCTTCCTTGTGATAAGTAATTTAAATCAGAAGCACATTTGGTGCAAAATCCATATTTTGCTGTTTGGCAATTTTCATTTGTAACACATTGGTTTGAAGTTGTGTCAAATATATAATTGATTTGACACTGCAATGGTATCATTTTGGTCTTTGATAGTTGGCAAATTGAGACAGAAACACCACAGTCGACACATCGTTG
>NW_004440415.1:39232-56449 GCF_000330505.1 Entamoeba invadens IP1
TTTGTTGTGCATGTTGACATCATTTCCATTCAAAGTGAAGTTGTCGTTGCAATTAATACAAACAGAATTTCCCTTTTCACTTTCTGGTGTTTGCAATTTACCATTTTGTCTTGACAATCGGAGTTGACGGAGATTTGGTCATAACAGTCACAAGAAGACATTGTGGTGTTGGACGGACTTTGACATCGAGTTGTTTGTTGGCAAACCCCATTCGCCAAAAAACAGTTGATGTTACAAAGAAGACAAGTTGATTCGTCGACTTGTATTTGACAGTTTACATCATTATTTTGACAGTTCTTTGAATTTGGATTGTAATACTTCCCACTTGGACACAACTGACACTCCCCGCCATTCAATACAAAGTTAGTCATACAAGAGGTACAATTGGAAACAGCAACAGAATATGTGGAACACACATTGCAATTCTCAGTTGCAAAATAACAACTTTCACATGTTGTCTCAGTCTTCTTGTAAGTCCCAATTTCACAATTTGAACAAATCCCATTTAAAGTTAGGTATTGTGGGTCTTTGCACGCCAGGCACTTCTTAACTGTTTGGCTGCAACTCGTGCAATTTGTGTTTATTGTGCTACATTGAACACATACACCGATTTCGTCTGGGTAATATCCATTGTTACACATCACACACTTTCTGTCGAATGCAGACGAGCATTTAGCGCAGTGTGCATCAAAAGTTGAACATTGTTCACAGACTCTCGATTTAGTTGATTGGAAGACAAAGTTATCTTGACATGTTGTGCATATCCCATTTGTAGCATCACAACTCCCTCCACATGTTGTTGAACATGACACACAGGTGCGTGACGTGTCGTCGGGATACATGTTTGGTGTTGAACACTTTATGCACTTCCGCTCATCAGTCACACAACTCTCACAATTCATATCAAATACCTGGCACGATATACACACAGACAGATTTGTGTTTGAAGGAACATACGTTGCCGTACAACCAGTACAATGTCCACTCACCCCATCACAGGCACCACCACATGTCGAGTCACAATCTTGACACTTTCCATTTGATGCAAATTTACCATTTTTGCATTTCACACACTTCTGAGTGAAATTTGTTGCACAAGTCACACAGTCTTTGTTCCATGCTGAGCACATTATGCAGTTTGTAGAAAATGGCGAAGTCACAACGTAATTGTCAATACATAGTGTGCACATTCCATTTGATATGTTGCACTTCTTTTGTTGACACATTGTTGAACACGCTACACATATTCCATTTGACGGGTAATACCCACTGTCACAGGTCACACACTTTCTGGAAAAGTCGGGCGAACAAGTCGCACAATGAGAATCAAACGTTCTGCAGCTTTGGCACGTCAAACTCATTGAAGAAATAAAAACGTAATTTGATAAACACCCCGTGCAATACCCATTTCGCGTGTTGCAACTTCCGTTACATGTTGCGTCACAAATTTTGCACTTGAAGTCTGTTGATGTGTCCGGGTAATAGTTTGTGTTGCATTCCTCACACGCACGCGATTGGTCTGATGCACACAAATTGCAATTTGAGTCAAACGAAGAACACGCCTCACACCTTGTTGTTCCATCAGACTCGTCAATAACTTCGTTTGAATTGCAGTTGACACAAACACCAGTTTGGCCATTGCAGCCCGTTGTGCATTGTGCGTCGCATGGAACACATTTACCAGTCTCGTCTGGGTGTGTCTTGTTGGTGCATGTGTTGCACTTTCTCTCGCCACTTGACGCACAGACTCGACAATATGCATCAAAATCAGCACACGCAATACACACACTGCTATTTGTTGTTGAAAAGACTTTGTTTGTGTCGCAGCCTGTGCAATGTCCACTGGTTGTATCACACTTACCACCACATGATTCGTCACATACTTTGCATTTGCCATCAACAACATAGTACCCATCATTACACACAACACACTTTCTGCTGAAGTCTGAAGAACACGTTGTGCATTTTGAGTCAAAATCGTAACACATTTGACAAGTCAACCCCTTTGGATCACTGAAGACATAATTTGTCTGACACCCGGTGCACTCTCCATTTATTGTGTTGCACTGCCCTCCACACGTGGACGAACACGACACGCAACTTCCACTTGACGATGGATACATCCCACTTGCACATCGAACACACAGTCGTGATGAATAATCTCCTTTGCACTCCATACAATTCGTGTCAAAAACGTTGCAATTGACACAACGGGTTGACTGTGGCGATGTCACAACATATTGTGGCTGTGAGCACTTTGAACATATCCCACTTTGATTATTACAGTAATTGGTGTCACATGTCGTATCACAGAGTGTGCACTTTGGCCCATTCGAGAGATAACTCCCAGTCAAACACTTGGCACATTTCCTCTCAAAAGAAGACGAGCATGTTAAACACAACACATCAAACGAACTGCACGTCATACAAGTCTTGTTGTCGCTCTCTGAAAATACGTTGTTTGTACTGCAACTTGAACATGCGCCAGTCGATTCGTCACAGCTATTGCAGTTTTGTCCACATGGAACACATACACCATTTTCGTTTGGGTAATATCCATTGTTACACATCACACACTTTCTGTCGAATGCAGACGAGCATTTATTACAATGTTCATCAAAAGTTGAACATTGTTCACAGACTCTCGATTTAGTTGATTGGAAGACAAAGTTATCTTGACATGTTGTGCATATCCCATTTGTAGCATCACAACTCCCTCCACATGTTGTTGAACATGACACACAGGTGCGTGACGTGTCGTCGGGATACATGTTTGGTGTTGAACACTTTATGCACTTCCGCTCATCAGTCACACAACTCTCACAATTTACATCAAATGCCTGACATGTTATACACGTTGTTGAAGGTGGATTGGTTGGCACCATCCCACTTGAACATGTTGTGCAAAATCCATTGCTACCATTGCAGGCGCCCCCACACGTCGATGAGCAACTTTGGCATTTGTAATCGCCACTCATTTTGATGTAATAATTTGGTTTGCAGGCAATACACTTTCTTGTGAAGTCTGTTGCACAAGTCACGCAATTTTGGTCATAAACACTGCAACTTTCACAATTTGTTGAAATTGGCGAAGTCACAACGTGATTGTCAATACATTTTGTGCATATTCCATTTGCTGCGTTGCACTCGTTTTGTTGACACGTTGCTGTACACGATACACACATGCCACTCGACGGGTAATACCCAACTGAACATATTAGACACGATCTGACACCATTGTCAGCACAAGTGGCACAATGAGAATCAAAATTTTTGCACACTTCGCACACTGTTGATGGTGGATTTGTAAACACCAAACCACTATCACATGAAGTGCAATGTCCATCTGTTTGGTCACAACTTCCACCACATGTAGTTGAACACGAAATGCACTTCCCGGTATCTGGTGACGGGTACATGTTTGTTGTTTTGCAAGTTGTGCATTTCTTCTCGTTTCCACCTGGACAAGTCTCACAGTTTGAATCGAAGTCTGCGCAACTTTGGCACTTTGTGTTTTGTGTGTCATACATCACATAATTTGATGCGCATGAGGTGCAATACCCATTTGCATCACACGAAGAACAAGACGAATCACATTGTACACAGTTTGCCCCATTATTGCCAACAAAATACGGAGATGCACAACTTAAACACTTTCTCTCTGTTGATGAACACGTGTTGCAGTTTGGGTCTATTGAATTGCAAGAAGAACAGAATTTCGAAGGTTGTGTTATTGCGGGAGTGTACTGTGATGAACATATCTCGCAGTATCCAGTCTGTGTGTTGCATCCATTCAAACACGTTGAATCACAACTTACACATGTAAATGGAGATGTTGTTGATGGGTACATCCCACTTGTGCATTTTGTGCACTTTCGTGAGATGGTTGAACACTCTACACAATTTGAGTCAAAAGAAGAACACGTCTGACACGTGACACTTGTTTCAGAGATTATTGTATACTGATTGCTTACACAAGTGCCACACGCGCCTGTCTGTGTGTTGCACCCCGTCGATGCACACGTTGAATCACAAGAAATGCAATTGGAGTTTGTACTTGTTGGGTAATATCCATCTGTACACATCCGGCACTCTCTATTTGGAGTCAGACATTCGACACACTTTGAATCATAATTAGAACACACTTCACACTGGTTGGATTGTGGATTTGTGTACACCAACCCAGTAGAACAACTTGAACAATATCCTGTCGAATCAGAACATGAACCACCACAAGTTGTGTCACAAAGTTGGCAAAATGTACTGTTTAACAAGTAATAATTCGATTCACATTTTGTACATGACGTTCCCCTGTATGTTGCACAATTTGGAATGGTAATGGAGTTTTTTTCACAATACGACGAATTTTTAAATGTGTATTCACTTTTACAAGTGCTACAAACACCCGAACTCGAACACGTTTCACAATTTGCAACAGTACACCCGTTGTAATAACACGAGTAGCCAACTAATTTATAAGGGGATGCACATGTAGCACATGGGTTAGTAAATGAAGCGGAACACGTTTCTGAACTACAGTTGATGGCACAACACCTTCCTGTAGATTCGTTATACTTCCAATTATCATTGCACCTTTTATAGTACCCTGACGGAATTGTTGTACCATACGTACATGTATATTCTTTTTGACTATTAACTGTTCTATACATAAGAGTGTAACCTTGTTCACATAAAGCACAACCAACCCAAGTAGGAAAACACTCTAAACAATTATCGACAGCCAACCCATTACATGTCATTGAGTTTTTTCTTTGTTGCATAATGTTTGTTGTTCCATTGTTATTATCAATATAATTGGATATGTTGAATGCAGTATTGTTATATTTGTTGTCTATATATTTCAAGTTAAAATATGTATAATTTAAAAAGATAGTTATTGCTTTTCTTTGTTCGACAAAGTATATTTCAACATATTTCAAAAAAGTGCAATTAATGTACTTTATTTTAGAATTCTTAACTTGAAGGGTTAAGTTTTGATAAATAAAGTCTGTAGTGTAGCATTCAATTGTATTTCCATTTAGGCACCATTGCAAAGAAAGTGTGTGTGTTACAAACAATAATAGTAATTCAATATTTATATTAAGCATTGTTATTTTTAGTTACTTAATAAAAGAAACAGTTTTAAAAAAGAATAATCTGTTTTTGAATAGATAATAATATTAATAATCATAAGTGGTAACATTTCGGTCAGTATTCAATTTTTTTAAAAATTAAAAACATCGTTCGAATAACCATGAAAATATTTTAAAGTAAAAATTCTATCTGTGTGTGGTTTTGACCAATCAAAAGTGACCTACACACCGATGGAATATTATGATTTCCCACATATTTAGCACCAAAACCCGCAAAAATAATGTCAATTGCATATTTGTTTTTATTTTAAAAGAGTAAAGACTTGGTAATAAAAACTTAAAAAGAGAAAAATTATCAAACAAAAATAAATTCAAAAAAGATAACAAAAGAAAAGCAGAAAATGCTCTTCAAAAAATATTAAACTTTAAATGATAATAAAAAATGCACCGACTTCCACACACCAATCACAAGAGCACGCTTGTGATTGGTGTGATGACAGAATTGATACCACAAAACTTAACAATTTCAGCAAGAAAGTCACAGATATTTTCGACACATGCAGACAACCAGCCAGGCGTGCTCATCCAAGTCTTTGAGGGCGAGGCATCATTGACATCACACTGCAACCTGCTTGGATAGTTTGGGTTGTTTGGTATCTTATTAGCACCACGTGGAGTCTCACAGTTGAAGTCACATTTGACAAAAATGCAAATGGGATTCTGAATGTGTCAGCTGAAAACGAGACAACAGGAAAGAAGACTCTCAAAGGAACAGGTGGACAAGATGGTTGCAGACGCAAAGAAGTTTAAGGCAAAGGACGACAAGATGATGACTTTTGAGGCTAAAAATCGACACTCACCTAATGCTACCGTGTAATAACACGGTGAACAAGCAAATTTTTTCAAGGTTATCAACAGAAGACAAAGAAGCAATCGGGGCTGATGTCAAAGAAGTACTTGAGTTGTAAATTGACAAAAATCCGCACCCAAAGTCCATTTGTTTATACAAAAACACGATGCGTTGTTCTTATTCTAAACAATTAAACAATTTTAAAAAAATTCACAATAATATTTTATATTTACACGTGTCGTGTTTTTTCTCAAAAAAACAAAAAATACATTGTGTCATTTTTCTTGATTGTGGATAGTTTTACAAATTTCATTATTTTTTAGTTTTTTTGCCAGAAATTTAAAAAGAAAAGAAAAAAATTACACACTGATAGAATTTTTACTGTATTTAATTTGACAAGTAGTATGTTTGTTGGGACAACATCGATTATTAAATATGACACGACACAAGATGATAAATTTATGTAAATCAAGTTTTAAATAAAAAGTAGTATATTATACTATATCGGGTCTATAAATTGGTTTGTATTTATAAACTGATTAGGAAATTAATTAAAAAGGTATATTTAATAAATCTAATTAACTTGTTGTTTTAATAAAGAATAACATTCTCTACAGGGCTGCAAACCTCAATTAAATAATCGTTTTTTGAAAAAGAAAAAATGGCATTTTATCTTTTTAAATAAAATAAATAATTTTATTCACAAAAGAATTGTTTTTGCTCAATTTGATCAAAATAATCATAAAAATTATAAAATATGCTGTTTTGGGAAAGTTTTTGAATAATATGCTCAAAACTGCACTTTATTTGCTTTTTCAAATAATAAGACCAAAAGTGTTTTAAAAAACAAATAATAACCAGAAAAAAAACAAATAAAAAAATTATATATTTAACCCAAAAACTAAATAAAAATAAAACAAAGAACTTTTTGAGAAAAAAATTTGATTGAATGGCATAAATAAATAATAGGAAAATGTCATTGGATTGAAGTAAAATAAAATGTTGTCATTACATTCTGTGTTAGAACTTGACATATAATTTAACTTGTTCAACCCTTTAAGTAATCACTGTTTCATTGTATTCATTAAACACGAATCAGTGTATCAAATAAAACACAAAAAGAGTTTTTATATGTTTCTCAAATAAAATATCAGCATTATTATAACCAAAATATAAAATAAAGTGACTTAAAATCTTGACATAAATTAATTTATATGACAATTTGTTGTTTCATTGAATGAAAATTTAAAAATATAAAATGACATTACAAGGTTGGACGATACCATATGTATATATTTATTTTTATGTTAATTTCGTTGTGTTAAAAACAGCACATTTGATAATGAAAACATGATAATCGTTTTTATTTACAATTCAATACAACTTGTTAACAACTTTGGATCGAGTTGCACAAAATTTAACAATTTGTTTTGACTCACAAAAACAATTTATTTCATTTTAAAAATGAATATTATTTTTGATTAGTTATGTGTATAATCTTTATTTAAACACATTTAAATGGTCGTTGAAAATTGTGTTTAATGTTACACTATATATTATCAATTATTTTTTTAAACAAATTGTTAATGTTGAATATTATGAACATTTTCTTTTTTATTTAAAATTCAAAACGTGTTAGACTTTCACAAATTACGAGAACATCACAGAAGTCGGGAAATACGCATTCAGTGGCACAAAGATAAAAGAATTGATTATCCACGACAATGTGAAATACGGCGATGGCGCCTTTTCTAATTGTGGCTTCTTACAAAAAGTTGATTTGGGAAATACCACAGTGATACCAAATTACTTCTTCAAAAATTGCACTGCACTTGCCAAAATTGTGAATTTTGATAAAATCACTGAATTTGGAGGAAACTGTTTTGATAGCGTTTCTATTGAAGGAGAACTGAAATTAAATGGAACGGCGAAGTATGGATCTTCTGTATTTGCCGGATGTGACAAAATCACAAAAGTTGTTTTGAACGAATTCACAGAAGTCTTATATGGGATGTTTACTGGTTGTTACAATTTGGCCGAAATAGTTGGACTTGAGAGCGTTACTAAAGTTGGCAGTCTTGCCTTTAAAAACACTTCTCTGACTGAGTTTGAATATTTGAATACCACAACTTATGGATTTAATGTTGTTATGGCCTGTAGGAATCTTGTCAAAGTAATATTAAACGATTATTTAGAGTTGGAAGGGTATGAATTCAGTGATTGTGTCAAACTGACTGAAATTGTTGGTCTTGAAAAAGTGACTCTATTTAATTCGTATGCTCTTAGTAATACCGGCCTCACAGAAATCACGTTCAATCCCTCTGCCAAATTTAGTTTAGGAAACACATTGGATGGAACCGTCACATTGAAAAAAGCCAACTTAAATGGTCTTACAAAACTGATTAAAGGAATTTTCCGAAATTGCACCAAGCTCGATGAAATCATTGGTCTTGAAAACGTCGTTGATTTTGGAGAAGAAGCGTTGTGGAACACAGCAATAAAAAGTGTGAAAATTGGTGCATCCACTAAATACGCAAACAGAGTTTTTGGTGGGTGTCAGTTGCTTACAGAAGCCGATTTTGAAGGTGTTACTTCCATTCCAGCAAACATCTTCAATAATTCTCAATATCTGAAGACACTTAAAAACACTGAAAACATCACTTCAGTGAGTGAATTTGCATTTTCAGGGTGCAAAAGTTTGACCAAAGTGGACTTTTTTGAAAAGCTTGAAAACTTTGGGCAATATGCTTTTAGTGGCACTGGAATCATCGAAGTGAATTTAGTCCCAAAGATCACATACGGTGAAGGTGCTTTTGCTTTCTGCACATCACTCAAACGAGTCGATTTGAAAGGAAAGAAATACATCCAACCCACCCTTTTCTCTGGGTGTTCCAGTTTAGAAACAGTACTCAATTCGGAGTTCGCTGAAATTATTGGAGTTGAGACTTTTAAAGGGTGCACTTCTCTGAAAAAATTTGAGTTCAATCAAGACGCCGTTTTCATATACGATGGAACGTTTTCTGTTACTGGATTTGAACAAATTGAGTTACACAACCAACTTATTTATGAGAAAAATGCGTATTCTGGATGCCAGAAATTGACGACCGTTGATTTGCAGGACGTTGAAAGAGTCAGTTTTGCGATGTTTGACCAATGCCCTAAATTGTCGTACATCAAATATTCAGACTCCCTGAAATCAATTCAAGCAGACGCTTTTGCGAACACCGAAAGTCTCAAGGGAATCCACTTGGGAAAGGGAATTGAAGTGATCAATAAAAACGCGTTTGGAACAACTTTAAAGGCCATTTTCTATCACGGTCAAAACGATGTTGAAGTCGAGACGAATGCAGTGAACAAAGAAACTGTAGTCTATACACAGAATAATTACACCAAAGACACTTTTGCAGGGCTGAAAGTGAAAAAATAGGGTGCAACGGAAATCAATTTATTGATACAAACACAGACACTTGCAAGGATTGCCAAAAAGATACTACTTCATACGACGGAGTCCTCGACAGATGTTTCTTCACAAAATGTGAGAGCGGAAAATATGTGGAAAAGGGCGAGTGTGTTCCATGTAAAGAACAGTATGAGCTGCCTTGTGTTACTGAAGAGTGTAAAGTTTGCACAGCCGACTCGAGCGCAATTGGATTTGCAATTGCAGTGGTTGCAGCGTTGATTTTCCTTGGTTTTTAATTGATTTTAAAGGGTAAATTTGTAAATATAAATATTAAAATTTATATTGATTATGTATAGAAATTTTTATAAAATATATAAGGAATGAAAATAATAGAAATATTCATGTTATTGGATAGTATTCTTTAGTTATAATTCTATATATAAAAATAATTATTATAATTAATTTTTTAATTTTTTTTGAATTGTTATTATATAAAAATATCGCCAAGTGAATAGACCGCAGTGAATAACCAAATTGGTAAACTGCTTGGCAACATCTTGACACGTTTAAAAAAGATAAAAACCAGTATATTTACCTGACAAGAGTGTCTATTTAAGTAACAGGATTATTAGTATAATTAATTATTATTATAAATCAAAAATTATGGGGTTTAAAAATTTAAATGGGTATTATTATTATAATATTATAACAATAATATTATTAAAAACAATTTATTCAAACAACCAACAAGTCTTTAACTATTTAATAAACTATTTACATTCTAATAAATACAATTATTGAAAAAATAATAAAATTAATAAAAAATGTTAATTTAAAAAAATAAAGAAGTAATACACATAAAAGTGTTTAGCATTACATAAATACACCAATATTGTCATACCTCGGTTAATGTTTAATGCTTAAACAATATATGTCAATAAAATGAGTTTGAGTTTATGAAACAATAAAACGAAACCAATTGTTCAAAAAATTAAGAAACATCATTTAAACATATTTTTAATTACACATGAATTTTTATAATTTGTTTAAAATTAGTATGTTTTTTAAAATAAAACAATACATATATATTTGACAATAAAAATTGTCAAATATATATGTATGGTATTTAAAATGGAATTAAAATTAATTGTAAAACTTTCAAAAAACAACTAATAATTCATAAAGTTGTAATGCAATCAATATTTACAATTTTGGTGGTTTCAATCACAGTATTTTTGTTATTTTTAACAACAACTTTATTTGTTCCAACGGATGAGTCGCTTTAAAATTCATTTCAACCCACTTGAAATTACCAATGACGAAGTCCCAATACTTCCAGTTATACAAAAACCGTTTTTTACACTCTCTTCTTTAAAAGATTTTAACACCATAATTTTAAACACAAACCATGATTATTTTATTCAAATCAAAAAAGAAGAAGACGAATTATTGAAAAGTTTAGAATCAAATAAAATCAACTCCATTTCTCAAATGAATGAAAATGATAAAGACGGAGAAGAAGGAAATAACGACGATGAAAAGGAAGAAAACGAAAACAAAAACAAAAAAGGACCAAATGGAGAGAGGCGATCAAACACAAGGAAGAGATGTTCAGAAATTTTGTCTCCGAAAGAACAGGAGACTTTTGCAAATAAAGAGCTCTACCGATATTTTAGAAAACTCAAAAAGTCGACAAAACAACAAAATCCATTGAAAGAAAAAGATCTAGACAATTTACCAACTGAATGTGATGAAAGAATAGATGCGTTGTGGTTGTGGGTGAATGGAACAGATCCGACATGGATTTCCAAATACAAAAAGCTTATTAATTCCAATCACGACCCAAACAAATTCCGAGACTACAACACCCTGTTTTACTCTTTAAGGAGTGTCAAAATGTTTGCGCCATATATCAAAAATTACTTTCTTGTGACAGACAACCAAATACCAAATTTCCTTGAGCGCCCTTTGAACGAGACTGCTTATATACTAAAAGACGGAGAATACACTTTGGAAGTCGTTTCTCATCAAGAAATAATACAAAAAGAAGTTTTGCCAGTGTTCAGTAGTGATAACTTGGAATTGCATTTACATAACGTGAAGAACCTCGGGGAGTGTTTTGTGTATTTCAATGACGATTTTATATTGAACCGACCAACTCCTTTAAATTACTTTTTCGAGGACAAAAAAGCCAAATTGTATATCACTGGAAAGACGGGAAGTGTCAAGTTGGTGAAGACAAGAATGTGGGACAACTCTACTTTTCACAAACACTTTGATCAATCGGAAGTTCATGTATAAGAAAGAGAAAGAACACTATTTCCAATCACACGTTGAATATGTTATGAGGAAAAGGATTTTGTAGTTTATAGAATCTGAATTTAACGAGGAATATAGAAAACAGGAAACAAAAAGAGTGAGGGAATTTAACTCGTTAAATATTCCTTATTTATCTATGCACTATTTATTAATTATTAAATAGTGCATTTAATTATTAATTATAATAATAAATTAATAAACATTTATTTATTATTATAATTTAACCATATCTGGACCTAAAATTTACTAATAAAATTAATAAATTTACTATTAAATAATTATAAAAACCATAATTATCATTTTACTTATGCTCAAATCCGAACAGACAGAACATGAATTGATCCATTTGACACAACGTATCGAAGCAGTTGTTGTCGTTGTGTATTTCTTTTGAACTTTCAAGTGTTGAGTAGTTTTCATTACTTTTCAGACCCACCATTTGATTCAATTTTTGAAACAAATTATAGTATAAATTATAATAAAATTATTAATATTTATAGTTATTTTGTTTATCTTTATAAAAGAATGTGCTTAAATCCCAAAATGTTACATATATTTACTGTAATAAAATGAACAATATAGTCCATCAAATAGTAAGAAAGTTGAAGATAATCATTTTTTATAATTAGCGGATAAAGGTATAAGAACCCCTCTAAAATAAATAACACATCAATTTTCACTTTGGCACAATGTCTTCTTAATAACGTATTGGGCTGATAACAGTCAAGGTCTCCATAATGTTTTCGACAATTTTTATTGAGATGCACTTTTGGGCAAGCATTTTGGCTGGCGGGAAAAACCGCTTCACTTCCATTTACTTGTTTTATTGTATAGAAAAATAACGTTTTTTGGCATTTTGCCGATTTTTAAAATAAAAAATAATACGGTGGCGAAAAACCGCTTTAGATCTTTTTTGTCTTTTCTAAATCAAATTCATATTGTTTTATTATAAAAACTTATCCAATAACCAAATATTGCCTTTTTAAATTGTGAAAAAATAGTGTTTTTTTTTCTCGGCATACAAATATTTTTTAACCAAAAATATTGAATAACATACAAAAACACACAATAAATTTGAATTGATTCACCATACAGAAATTATTGCCACACTTTCGGATCGTCCACAGTATCCTCCCAGTCTTTTTTAACATTTCTCTGCACGGCGGGAAAAACCGCTTTACTACCATTTACTGATAAAATTACACACAATTGTAACCAAAGTTTCAATTTGCCTCAAATAATTGAGGTTTTGGTGGAAAAAAGCAAAAAACACGAGAAATTATAACGAACATGTGCAGCGCCCTTTTACCGCTTCTAATAATTTACACAAAATTATCCGTCTTACATTGTTTTTATTGACCAATATTAAAAAATTGCTTCGTTTATTTTATAAAAAGTTTCAAAAAAGCAAGTACAACGAAATAATGAGTCATTTATCGCTTGCTTGACAGGCACTTGAAAAACCGCTGGGAATGGATGCACTCACGTTCAGTTTGTGAGTATTTCCAAAGTGCGTTTTTTTCGGTTTGGCAGTGAAATGAATTTCTGAGGAATCCAACAAGAGGGGGTGTGAAATAAAGGTGCAGTCTGTCTTTGCTGAGAGACATTGAAAAGTGGTCTATCAAAAACATGTGCTGGTCCGTGTATTAACTATATTGCTCAAGAGGTAATCGATTTGACTGTTGAGTATTTGTTTAATGGATGATTAAAAAAATGAAAAAAATTATAAAGGAGTGAAAAGAAGCGTGAAAAAAGGTACACTCGCGGGTTAGTGTTTTTGAGTTTTTTTATTTCTGCAAAAAATTGAAAAAAATATTTAATAAAAAGTTCATTATTTTTTCACTTAATTATATTAATTTTAAGATGTTTTTTGGTTATTTTGACCTCAAAGAACAGTTTCAAAGTCAATCTTTCTTGATCCTCCTTTTATCATTCGGCAAATCCAGCCTTTACTTCACATAAAAAATAATTCACAAATTTCAATAACAAACATCGGCATCTTGAAAAAGTCAGAGAGACTCTTGTAAACCTTGTTTTTTTTGAATCAAATCGAGGAAAAGGAAAAAAATAAACTATACAAAAAAACTATAATCATATTATCATTTTACTATTAAATTATCAAAAGCGGTTTTTTTTATCTCTTTACTACGATTATTGACCTATTCTTCTATAGTTTTCTATTATGAACTATAAAATTTGTTAACTTATTTTTAAACAAAACAAATTTTATAAAAGTTTGTACTTAAAATAGTTAATAAAAGAGAACTAGAGTCATTCTCTAGACGTTGTTTTTTCATTAACGTTGTCCCTCAGTTTTTAGATATTAATAACTGGAATATATCGAGAAATTTTCCAAACGCCAGAAAATCATTGTTTGAGTTTTTTTTACCGTTTTTATGATTTATTACCTAATTCCTAATTTTTAAAAAATTTGTTGTGTATTTTTTGCAAAAAGGACAACGTTTGAAGAAAGGATAACGTTTAGAGCATATTGTCCCATTCTAAAGTATTCATTTGGGTATTTTCGCCATAATTGTTAATAGTTTTACCATATAGTTGTGTTGTTTTCAATTTTCAATATTTTTTCACAATAATTTACAAAAATACTTTTTTCTTTAAAATATTTTTTATTTTCTTTATGGTAATTTGTGATAAACGATTGTCAATAATTAATACTTAAATAAAGACAGTTGTTGTTACTACTATTTTAGTGGTATTTGAAGTTACAAAAAAGACTTAAAATATCAATTGTCACGCACAATCAATTAAAGGTGATAAAAAAACCAACACAATTATTAAAAATTTTTAAATTTATTTATTGAGATTAATTCTAAATATTTTTGTTAATTTTTAATATCTTTTACTATTGCTTTTTTATTAAAATATAAAAGTAAAAAAAACACTAAAAAACTATTATCTACATCTACATATATATGTTTGTCTAACGCATATATTAATTTATTTATTTCAGTTGTACGTTATTCTTGCGCTTCTTAATAGTATTTTATTAATAAGCAATATACTATAAATATAATTGTTTTTACTAATCTTAATAATAAAATGTGATGATTTTTCAATACGAACGATAGTTAATTTTTACTAACTATCGTTTTATTCAAGTTTAGTTCCTTAAGAAAAGATAAAATTTTAAATAAATTATCTCTTTTTTGATGAATTAATTATTGTTTTAAATAGTAATTGTATAAACAGACAGACAAACAAGTTTTTGAAATTAAAAAAAGAGGTTAAATAATAAAATAGTTAAAAACCAGAAAAACGTATTTGTTATTTAACTCGCCGACGTACCTAATCCCCAACAAACCAATACTGTTAAAAAGAGCAGTGTTTTTGTTTTTTTGAAAAAAAAATATATTATACAGTGTAGTTCAATTATAGTAAAATGAAAATGGAATAACGAGTTCAAATCATGAACTAAAAAACAAATAAATTGCGAAAAAAATGAAAAAAATATAAAAATTAATGACAAAAACGTAAAAAATGGCAAAATAAGAATAGTGGTAAAATGAATAACATTTATTCTGAAACAGATAAATATGTATTTTATACACTAAACAATAAAAAACTATTGGTTTTGAGTTGAAATGAAATACAAATTTCAAAAGTAACATGAACACATTAGTGATAATTAAAAAAACACAAAATATATGTACACATAATAGTCTTTATCAAAAATATAAACTTTTTTAAAAACCCCATTTTATTAACTTAATAAAATACCCATTTTATTAACTGTGTATTTTCAGATAGTACGATGTAGCAAGATTTTTTGACTATTTTTTTCTGTCAATAATATATTTTTTTCATCTTTTGGTATTTACTATACTGTGACTAATCTCTTGAAGAGTGTTTATCAAAAGAAATTAAAATATAACAAGCAATCATTAAAAACAGTTTTTAGTGTTAAATATATATTGTTTTTAAAACAATTACCCTTCATTACATATAATCCACATATTTTTATATTGTTGTCTGACTTCTTTTCAAATATGTGGACTGTTTAACCAATTGTTTGTTAATGACTTTTGACAGGTTGATGCATATAATAGCACATTTTTAATAATATATTGAAAGGGGTGTTTAAAATGAATAAGGTAAACCACAACTATATTTTTAATTTTTCAAACAACAAAAAACCAAACTTCTTATTTTATCAATGCTATTTTATTGATTTATTTGGTATATATTTTTAATTTTTGTTGTGTTTTATGTTATGAGTAATTTAGCTTTTTTATTGTCTATAACAAGGTATACTTTATTATAATTATTCTTTATATTCGGGTTGCTTGATAATCAATTACAGATGCATCGCTGTCTGCAAAAGCGATGCATAATGGATTCGTTTTATTGTTATAATATTTTACAACTATTTTGACTCTATCATTTTCACTATGAAATAGAAGCACGTTATTCAATGGAAATAACAACCACTGTTATCAATTTACATCATTCTCCGAACATAAGCAATTATGTTTTTTTATTACGACTATTATTATTTATTTGTTTTATCAAACAAAAAATATCAATTTTCACGTTAGTTATGTGTGCTTTTTATCATTTTCTTTAGATTTTATGAATACTTTTCTCAGAGTTGGCAGAAAATAGTCTATCTCGATAAGATTAACTATATTTTATTATGAACAACCATTTTTATTAGTCATTGTTTGTATTTTTATTTTTATTATAAATTATAAAACTTTCAAGCAGGACACAAATTTAATTTAGATATTGAGACACTTTTTTGAAAATAAATACAGAAATTGAATATTTAAAAATTATAAGTTACTACCATAATCAATCTCAGTTGATTTTACACATTGACCCTTTGACATAGAAATTGATTAGTGGATTGAATATGTGATTTTTTAAACATTCACTGTGTTTTGTGGACTTCTTTAATATATTTTAAAGTCCAAATTTGTTGTTAAAAGTTAATTGTTTCTAAATGCTACATTTAAATTTTTTATTATTGAATTGTGTTGTATTAATTAAATATTTTATCAAATGATTAGTTTGATAACTTTCATATTTGCTTTTTTATACTTACTAAATCATCATTATCAATTTTAAAAACAAACATCAAGTGGTAGCAATTGATTGTTTATGGGGTAATACAACCACAACAACAAAACTATATTACGTATCCGAAAAATCAATTTTATTAACGGGATAATGAAAAAAATTCAATTATTGTTTGGTTTTTCAAATATTTTAATTATTTTTTTGTTTTTAATTAATGTTTTTAAAATACTATAAAATGTTTTTTGAATTTATAACAATAAATATTATATTTTACTATAATTTGCTAAAGCCGACTTTTCCCAGCTACTCTTTATTATTTTGGTTGTAATTTTTGTTATGTTTTGCTTTCATATTTTTATTTAAAAAATAAATGCACAAAACGATTTTTTGGTATAAAAAATAAAAAATAATCCAATTATGAAATTAATATATTATTTGTTTTTATTTATTTTTCGGGAAAGTCACCTAATAATAATTCAAAATTATTTAAACAGTTTTGGGACAATTTTTAAAAA
>NW_004440415.1:56549-57952 GCF_000330505.1 Entamoeba invadens IP1
ATATTTTTTAAAATGAATTAAAAATAAACTTTAAAATGAAATATGGACTTAAAAGTAGTTATGTTAGGTAAAGATGGCAGTGGTAAAACGTCATTAATAACTCAATTTGTTGGGTTGCCCAAACCCACGTTTCCCAATAATGTTCCTTTTGAAGACTTTTACCGTAAAACAGTTTCGATTGGTGGTAATTCCATCAACTTTGATATTTTCGATTCGTTTTCCATAGAGGAGTCAAGTCTACTTCGAGACCAATACATTAAATGTGGTAGTTGTTTTATAATAATTTATTCTATAGACTCTTTAAAATCTTTTGAAGTCGCTAAAACGTCCAGAGAATACATTTACAAAACCAAAGAAATTGAAAGTAATAAACACCTTTCAGTGGTGTTGTGTGGTAACAAATGCGACTTAGAAATGCAGAGAAAAGTTTCGTATAAAGAGGGACAACAAATTGCTGAAAAGTGGAATGCAACATTTTTTGAATCATCTGTGTATCAAAATATTAACACTGATGATATTTTTATGGAAGTTGCTAAAAATTATAAGGAGAATAAACAACACATTACAAAGAATAATGAAATTAAGTCTAACTGTTGTTTTCAATGAATTTTACTTATTAACATTTGTTTATACATTTTAGTTAATAATAATATCAATATTTGATATAAATATAATTAATTTGTTTATTAGAATTTTAATTGAAAATCCATGTTATGTTGAGTGAATTATAATAAAAATGAGTCGTCTTTTTTAAATTAGTAAAAAATAATTTTAAATCAAATAAAATGGGTTTTTCATTTAATTTTATTTTGTTTGAGTATAGACCACCAAAAAATAATCATACAGCAAGATAATAGTCGTACACTTGTGGTTTTAATAAAAAATCAAAAAAATCAGGAATTAATTATAACACATAAAAATTGACTGAACGATCATAAATAATGGCGTTTAAGAATATAAAAAACTGAAATTATACAGAAAATACTATAAAACTAAGTGAACTACTATTTTTTGATTGTTTTTATTAATTTTTTGAAAGCTTTATGAAAATTATTTGTTTAATTTTAAAATAACATTTAAATACTAATTTGTATTAATTAAAATAATAAAAACGTGTTAAACACCTTGTTATTAATTTTCCCATAAATTTGGTTTAACTTGGTGTCCAAACACGACTTCTATTGGGTGACCAACTGTGTTTTCAATCTCTTCTTGTATTTTTCGTTTTTCAAACATTTTTTTGTTAGACTCATACAAAAAAACCATTTTTTTCAAATCTGGCACGTTTACAAATATAAAATTACAATCAAATCCGGTGTTTTTAAATGTAATTTCATTAATATTTAACAATCCTTTTAACATACAACGACTGTATGACGAAACGGAAAGGAAGTTAACATTAG
>NW_004440415.1:58052-66407 GCF_000330505.1 Entamoeba invadens IP1
GGTGTTTTTAATGTATTTTCATTATATTAACCAATCCTTTTACCATACAACGGCTGTATGACGAACGGGAAAGGAAGTAACCATTAGCAATTTCTTTTCCCGTGTGATTTAACACCAACTTGAAATCACATTTTTGTAAATTGAGTGTATGGGTGTAAATGAGCAGTGATATTTAACTTCTTTCAATTCGGGGCATCTTTCTATACCGATAAAATGGATTGTATTTGGCGACTTCGACACGAAATTGAATATACTTAAATTTTGGAATATATTTTGGGTTGGCATCGTTACTGTTGTCTCAACGGTTTTGTCAAAGTGCATAGAAATTGTATTTAATCTATTCAATTTAGTCAAATCCATGTTTTGAATGTTATTTTGACCAAAACTGATATTCAAGGTGAACACATAACTTTTGCAGTCATCGCCCAAATACGACGACTTTAAAAGTTGGTCAAAATTAAGAAATTTTTCATTGAAATTTTTCACAAACATTTTTGGTTTTTCAAAAAATGGAGTTTCTTTGTTTACATGTTGTAGTGTGTTAGGTGTAACAATTTTATTTACTACATCTTTTGTGATATCTTTGATGCAAATGCTGTGGTATTTTTCGTTCAAATTTATGTCAATGTCAATTTCGTCACTTTGGATATTAAATATTCCAATTGAAACGTCTGGGTTGGTCGTAACGAAGTTAATCAGTTTAATTTTTAGTTTTTCATTGATTGACTTCTTTATCACAAGTTTTTGTAACATTCGGAATTTTAAATTTTCAAATGAATAATCGTCGTCGAGTGTTACCACTATTTTTCTTACTTTTGGGCAGTGTGTTTGGACATAACAAATGCTTTCTTTGGGTATTGAAATTGTAATGATTTTACTTAGAATTGTATTGTCAAAGGTTTCTGGAAATATCACAGCACACGCACAATCAAACCACGTGATTTGATTTATCTGCTTTTGTGTGAGGGAGCGCACCATAGTGTTCAAATTACCAGTGAGTGTGTTGAGACGTGGAAAGAAGTTAAAAAGGAAGTTGTACCCTAAATATATTGAACGTGGATTTACTTTTAGACAGCGAATCGCTTCATGTGCTCGTTTATTAACAAGGCGATAATTTCTTAATGTGGTTTCTCGATCAATGTATAACACTACATTGGCTTGGTATATCATCTCTAGGCGTATAACACTCATTTATTGCTTCAAGTTAATAAAGCTTGTGTTATTTATATCATCAAGTTTGAATTTTGACTTTTTTTATTTTTAAAAATTTGATTTATATTAAAAAATAATTATATACAAATAAAAACAATTTTTGTTTGGTTTGTATAAATTCTTTAATTCAATAAAAAAACACATTTTTATATTAATTTTTTTAACCCTTCCAGTACCAGGAATTTCCAAAAAAAATGTTTACTTAATATAATCTTATTCATTTTGAGTGTATTTTAGAGTAAAGAAACGCAAAAAACGCTTTAAACTTTTAACAACCATGGGAAATACCAGGAAACAAAATTATTAGTAAAAAATAATTAAATTTACTACAAATTAATAGTAAATTTTGACCTAAAATCGTATTTTTGTTGAAAAAAGGTTCATTTTTTCTGTGAGGAAAACTTGACGAAATTTCATGTTATTATTTTCTAGTTTTAAAATTTTTTCTTTTTATATCAATAATTTGTGTGTAGTATAATAAACTATACATTATAAGTCTTTCTAAAAACAGAGTTTTAAAATAAGAAAAAAGTATCAAATAAAATTCTGATAAAAATTCTTTTATTGAAAAACAAGTGATACGTCATACTTTGAAAATTCCAAAAGTAATTATTTTAATTTAGTTTATATTGTAAATGTTTTGATGTTTTGTAAATAACGTGTAAAAAAGTTGACATTTTATTGAATTTTAATATATGTAACAAACAATTAAATATTATGATATTAGTTGTGCAACCACACTGATTATTAGCGTTCTCACTTTATGAACTTTTGTTGAGAATCATATGTATACGAGATATATTTACGAAATTTTTCTTCTTAACTATCGTTTTAAAAAATTCGTTTTCATTACACAAAATAAATTAAATGTATATGAATAACATTACTACCTTTTTCACATTTTAAAGAAAAAACCTTTATATACATTACTCTAAATTATTATAATATATATTTTATAACTAATATGTATGACACAACTGTGTTAGACTTTTAATTTATATAACATACAAAAATAAAACGTGCAAACTTTTTATATATTATAAATGATACATCAAACATGAACTGAAAACTACAATATTAAAACTAAATACTGTTTAATTTAGAATAACTTTTAGTTTACAAATTATAATTTATATCGATCTATATGCGTGTTATAACATATATATTTCTGGTATTGGAAGGGTTAAAACAAGATGGGTTTATTTTTTATCGAAAATATCAATATTCGTTCTGAAGTGTTCATAAAATTTCGCCATTATTTTCATTTTTTTTGGAAAAGTGAAATTATTTTTTGAAAATTTTTTTCTGAAAAAAAAAGAAAAAAAAATAAAAAATTTTCAGTCGTTAAGGGTTAAAGCAGTGCCACCAAAAGGTATGTTTTTATTGGAAGTGAATTTCATTTAAACAATGGGAAGATTTTTTAACCCAAAAAATTTAAAATCATTTTTAAAATTACCATTTTTAATATAAGTGCCGTAATTATTTATTAATTAAATGCAATCATTAGTAAAATAATATATATCATAAACCTGCGAGTATTAAATATATTATATAAATAATTATAATTAGTAATAATTTATTTGTTTTTTTAACTAAAATTATTAATTATTATTAATGTTAATAATTAAAAAAATAATAGACAATTTATATAATGCTTTAAAAACTGGGATATAGACGTTATTAAAAAAATCCAAATCTTTAATCAAATAAAACTATAATATATAGCAAACAATATGCTGATTATTAACCTCTTTACTTTAGTAGATAATAGTTATATTATTATTTAATAAAAAATACAAAAATGAAATTATTCCATAATATAAAATGTTTTTGTTTCAATTTGCTATAAAAAATAATAATACAATTATTATATTAATAGTTTTCTTCAATTTGTAAATTCCAAGAATAACGAATTTTCTTAAAACATGACAAGTGCCCGCAAATTTATACAATTTTAGACTGATGAAGAAAATAAATTCTATTTTATGAAGTGTATGAGTTTTTTTGGTGTACGACAATTTTCTGGTCGACTTTAATTAATTAACTCATTTTAACAATTTATGTTTGCTAAACATTGCAAAGAATTATAAATTAAAACAAAAATAAAAGTATATAAATAAAGTTATGTTTAATGTTTTAAACCTTATTTATACTTTTAATTGGTCATTTTTATGTTGCTATTTTTGCCTTCTTTATTTTTGTAACTGACGTTATATATTTATCTTTGGAGGTTTATCGAATAACATTTCTATAAACCTTAAAATGTTATTTATTTATTGGAATTAATTTTTTTCCACCACCACATTTAAAATTTTGATGGATTGGAACAAAATTTTCAAAATTCACTTCCAATAATTTTTTTTGGTGGCACTGATTTACATTAACACGTTAGATTATTTTTGTTTTTTTTCATCCACGAAAAATTAACCAAAATATTCATTTTGCCCCACAACAAACAGAAAAATGGGAAATAAAAAATAATATATTAAATAGTAAAATATGCTTACATTTAAACATTGAATTTCAAAAATGATAATTAAATATTTAATTATTTAAATAATTATGAGTTGTTGATTGTTGTTTTATTCATATTTATTACTATACTTAATAACTATTATGCATCGTTTTCAGAATATCATACAACAAACACAATCAGTTAATTTTTCAGCGACTTCTGTTTTATACTAATATTATTCGGCAGTTTTCAATGAAATTCAAAAGTCACAGACCAGCTATTACTGTCAAGTTCAATTCTAATTCAAAAAGCACCATCTGTAAGTATTCAAATAATAACAGATCTGAATATACTTAAAAGCAATTAATCTAAACATTATGTAATTGTTTTTTATTCTTTTTAAAAACACAAAAACAAAACAAAATAAAACAAAATGGATTGCGAAACAAACATAATAATAGATGAAGACGAAATGTTTTCAGACGATGAAAAAGAGAATTTTGAGAAGTTGACAATTGATGTGGGAAACACCTTTTTGATGACCCATCAACAACAAGATGTAGAGTCTCTAATAGAAACAACTGGCTTGTCCACTATAACTGAACCTTCACAACATTGTGTTTCTTCCTCTCAGCTTGTTTTCTCTGCCGCTTCACAAATTTCTTCGTCCCAATTTACCAATTCAACGGACTCAACTCAGCCATTGATTTATTCACAACAAATAGTTTGGTTTTCATGATTGAAACTATGTTAATTTAATTGTTTTTTATTTACAATAGTTAAAATGTTCAAAAACAAAGTTTATAAATAGCAAAGCCCAACACCCACAATTGATTGGAAAAAAGAACAATTTCTGATGATTTTTTTGATTTTGAGAAATTTAAATCAGAGTGCAGAAACCCAAAATGGATTTTGGATGAAAAAATATTGAAAAATCCTTTAAAAATTTTCCTTCATTATTTATCACCTGATATAATTACAATAATTGTAAACGGAATCAATCAAAAATCCCATGAAGATACGAAACGTAAGACTGTTTTTCAACTAACAAACTATAATGAAGTTTTGGCATTTGTGGGTGTGCTAATTTATTTGGCAAGTATACGATGGCAAAATTCTCTCGAAAACGCATTTGATAGTGAAATTGGTGTGGATTTTGTTCAAATGTGTTTTAAAAAATCACGTTTTGCCCAATTGTTCCGCTATTTTAGATGTGACAATAAAGAACAACGTAAAGATCTTCTAAAAATAGGTGAGCACCAGGTCGGTATTCTAAAAATAACACAAATTTTTGAAAAAAATTTGCAAAACGTGTGTTTTCCTGGTGAATTGCTATGTATTGACGAAAGAATGTGCAAATTTCTTGGACGTGCACATGACGTTATTTTTAATCCAAACAAACCAATTCGTAGGGGTTTCGAATATCTTTTGATTGTTGACACAAAAACAAACATTTGTGTTAATATGTTCCAATATTACAAAGGGTGTATTAACTCGAATGGTCACATCGGGAGAACTTTGGCAGATAAGTTAATTGAGGGTGTCAAAAAAGAAAATGAAAATGATGTTCTAAAAATACAAATGGATTCACGTTTTATCGAAATTGAACACCTTGCGATATGGAAGGCACAAAGAGTGGAAGTTATTGGGACTGTACGCAAATCAAAAATTTTACCTGAAGGATGGGACCAAAAACTAACGGATAATGAAATGAAATTAAAAATAATACAAAAGAAAAAAAGAAGCAGAGAAAGCAAAAAATGAAGAAAACAAACAAAAAACGATAAAAACACACAAAAAGAAAAAATACATTGAAGAGACAACAGAAGATGTACAAAATCGGGAAAATAAAATAAAAGAACTAGAAGAAATTATTGATAGAGAAAAGAAAGACAATCCTTCATTTAACAAATTTTGGGAAAGTTCTCCAATTGTTCTAAACACTTTTAACCCCAACAAAACAAAAACGGTATCAATAGCAACTACATTCCTTGAAAACTCAGGATTTTGGGAACAGTCTACAAATAGAAAAAAGACAAATATGAACAATGTTTACAACAAAATGAAATATCCAGTCGATATTTTTAACTTTTTTGTGCAGAATATCTTGTTCCTTTCCGTTCTTCTCGTTGTACATTTGCACTTTTCAAAAATATAGTGGAGACGTCAATGACAAATAGTTTCGTTGTGAATAGAATTTACGATGAAAAAATTGAACATGGCATTATTTTGAGAAATTTGGCCAAACTGTTGTGTTCTGATTATATTGTGGACAATTTCGGGAAAAGAACTGAAATTGAACAAAACCAAAGTCAAATTTTTTGGAAAAAGTGTCAAATGGATTTGCTTTGTGATAAAAAAATTGAGGTGCCCAGTATTGACAGCAAAAACTATGACAAACGTGTTGTTTGGTTTTCGTGTTGTTGTGAGCGAATGAATGCAATGGAGATCGAAGAGGATGCCAATCAATCATCTTCAATTAACGAGAAAAAGAAACCGGGACAGAGAGGAAAGGCAAGGCAAGGCACTGTGATGTTTTGAGAACGAAGAAAAAATGCTTTGTTTGTAATCGTGGATCTTGTAAAAAACATCTCACTTCTATTTGCAGCTACTGTCTTGGCCAAACGAGCAACCACGAGAACTTTTCGGATGGACTAAAGCTCTGGCGAGCGATAAGAAAGATTAGGAAAACAACACATGACGAGGCTGCGCAAAAAACAAAGTCAGAAAAAATGAAAAAACAGACAGAAAAAACAAATCAACACAACCTATAAAGACAGTTTGTGTTTATTGGATGATCTTAAAATAAACAGGAACCTTTGGTAATTTATTTCTAATTTCCCGTTTTTGTATGCATAAATATTTCCGTTATAAATAAACGACTAAATAATCGGAATTGAATCCTATTTTTAAGTTTTTTAGAGAAAAAGTTGTGTGGCAAAAAAGTTGTAAATAAATGAAACAGGTTTGGTGATGTTTTTTTTAAGAATGGCAAAAAAAATTTTTTTTTTCTTTTAGTTTATTAAAAAAAAGGGAGTGAAGGAAACGTGTTAAATTAAATAAAATAAAAATATACAACAAAGAGAGAAAAAGCATTGACGATAGTGAAATGCTTGACATATTGTTTTATTATATTTTTTACTATTCCAACTTTTCCCAGTTATATTTAAAAACAACAAAAACAATAAATAATTTATAAAAAAATGTCAAAGAAAAGATTCTTACCTTATCCAAAATAAAATAATACTTTTTGAAAAAAAGGTCAACAACCTTCAGTGTTATACATAAAATTGAACGGTTTATTTACATTGTTTAAAATCAAAAAACAGTAACTATCGATTGAGTTGTGGGTAATAAAGATTTTTAGGAGATGGCCAGTGGAATGCAATTCTATTTATAATTTGGTAGAAAAATTAGATGAAGAGGGTGAGTATTATATTCATTATAAAGAAAAGATATTGTATATCAACTTGCCTATTACAGTCATAAAGTGTGGATCTCAAATAGCACTTCAGTTTTAATTTACGTGGACACTCTTAATAAGTTGACAATTCAAGATATTATTTTCGAATATACACGAAAAGATATGATGAGCTTTTATTTGTCAAATAATATTCTCATAATAAAAATTGCACGTTGTGGCACATAGGGTTGAAAGCTATTTATTTTTTGGGTAATTTTTCAACAATTACAAATAACATGGTTTATGATATTGGAACAGAATGTGTTATTATGTATTGTGTTTTGTTTTTAAATAAAGTCGTTTATAATTATAAGCCGTCGCACAAAGAAAACTTGTTGAACAGAAACTCGATGAACAGATTGCTATTACTGTCATTCAAGACACCATCCACACTTGGTACCAATTCAGAAATTGGGTTTGGTTCAGATTGTTCCAAAAATCAGACCAATTCTCAAGAGAAGAAGAGTTGATGAGGAACTCGCAACTAAGGACAAAGAATTTGAAGCTTTGAAGAAGAAGCTTGCTGAAGAAATTACAAAGAGAGAAGCCGCTGAGAAGGTACTTTCTGAAATGAAAATCAAGAACGTCGACTTGGAAGCTTTAGTCTAAAAGTTTAAAGAAGATATTGAGTCAAAGAAGATACCACTTGATGGGGTTGGTATGAAGTCACAAGAAGACCAAAAACACATTGAGGAACTCCAAGGTGATATTAAGAGAGGAAAGGAAGACTTGAGCAAGTTAACCACTGAGTACAAATTACTTGAAGCTGATAATCAAAGACTTCAAGATGAAATTACTGAGCACAAAGCGACTATTGTTAAGAGGGATAGTGTCATCACCGAGTTGAACAAAAACATTTAAGATAAGGTAGGCGAAATTTCTGACTTGAAAAAGAAGCTAGTGGCCGAAGAAGACAATTCAAAGGATCTCGAGAAACAATTGCACGAGAAGGAAGACGACATTGCTTATTTAGAGAATGAGGTTGCTGTGTTGAAAGATCAGAACACTCAACTTGATGTTGCTAAGAAGGATTGAAGAAGCAATCTGTTGAAGACGCTTCTAAGATTGAGAATTATGAATCACAGATTAAAGCACTTGAAGCACAAAAGAAGATGGCATTGGACGACAAAGCGGAGGCTGAGAAGACTGCCGCGGACCAATCTGATAGAAGAAAGAAGATGGAAGACCAAGTCAAAGCACTCAATGCACAAGTCTCGTCACTTAA
>NW_004440415.1:66507-76755 GCF_000330505.1 Entamoeba invadens IP1
CGCTGAAATCATAGTCAGAGCTGAAACATTTGAGAAGAACGTCCAGATGGCTGAACAAGAGAATGTCAAGACAATGAGAGATTATTAAATTGTTTCTGAAGAATTCACAAGAACAAATATTGAACTCGACGAGAAACAAGACGATATGCGACAAATTTGAAAACGATATGTCTGAGATGAAGACTGAATTGGAAGCCCTTGAACAGGCTGCTAATACTTTTAAACAGTCGAAGAACACTTATGAAAAGAAGTTGACTGAATTGAATGAGCAACTTGGTCTTGAAAAAAAAACTGTTCAACAAGCTAAAGCACAGAAGAAGAAATACGCAGACAAACTCAGAGAAGTGATGGAGAACGAAAACAAATTTGGTGAATATAAGGAACAAGCTGAGAAGTCGATTAACTTGTTGACTGCTCAAAAGGCTGATTTACAGAAGGAACTCGAGAAAGAGAGAGCAATGAAACAAGAAGCCGACAAGGAAACTCAAAGACTTAGAGCTAAAGTCACCGAGGTTGAAGCTAAATTGGCGGACGCTGGTGCTATTGGAACTTCCATTGCTAAATTGAAAGCGAAACATGAAACAGAATTGGAAGAAGCACAAGACGCAGCTGCTAAAGCTAAGAAACAAGCTAAACAGTATGCCAAAAAGGTTGAAAAGGCCGAGAGAAAGCTTGCAAAATTTGAACGGAAAGAATCTATTTTCAACACTCATATTGGTAAGACACAAGCCGATTTGAAGATGACACGACATTCAGTCAGAGATAGTTAAACAGAGAATTGCTTGGTTAAAAGACAGGTTAGAAAGGCCGGTGAAGATCTGAACAACAAACAACTTGAAGTTGATCGGGTGAGTGCAATTACTTTTGAAGACTAAGAACAGGTTGATTCAAGTAAAACACGAAAAGATAAGGATAAATAATTATTATTATTGTTATAATTTTTTTTATATTAAAATCTAGTTTAAATGAAAGAGTCAAGTTATTATAAAATATTGTTTTATAGTTTAATTTCGACTAGATGCCTAGAGCCTATGAAAGATGGACTCTAACTTAGAGTCTTACTTAGAGTCTATGGGTAGACTCTAATAATTCCACAAGAAATGCTTTTTGCAAACAATTTTCATTTAGTGATGGATATTTCCAATGACAAAAAAATAATGATGTTCTATTTTTGATAAAAAACCAGGGTTTTTATCACAAATCGATACAAATTGATTACAAAAGGCTGAAAAATCACTTGACAAAGAAAAAAGAATTGACAAAATTCTATTTTTAAATTTTAGAGTATTTTTTATTAAGGTTTGAGAACCATCATTAGGGGATTTTGTTTACATTTCTCGAATAAATTAATTCAGTTGTTTTACCATAAACTTGGTTTTGCTGAAAATAGGAATTTGAGTAATAATTATAACGGCAATGCTTGACCTTAAAAACTTGGTAAAAATATTTGGGAAAAAAGCATAAAAAGAATTATAATCCGATAAAAACTGTTGTTTTATACTCTCTTTATAGACATGATATCGACCAAGCTTGAGATATCATGTCTCTTCAGTTCATAACCGAAAAATTGGAATTTAAAATGTGTTCAAAACTCTCCAAAAAGTGGAGTAAAAAACCACGCAAAGACGGAGAGGATAATTATGAAAGTCACAGAAAAAATAAACCCAAAGCAACAAAAAAGTCATAATTTACAGAAAATTTTGTTTAGAATGCGGAAAATGTTTTTTTTGTGTTTCGTGAAGATTCATTATTCTTTAAATTGGCGTCGGGAAGAGAGCACGTTGAGGCGATTGTTTCTACTTTATAAAGTGAAAGCTTTGTGACATTAAAAGCACTTGCAGTGCTTTTAGAAACACACCAGAAATCGTCCAATTGAAGAGTTTAGTGCATTTTCAACCATATTTTCAAATGTAGCAATCATCAAACGACTCTTTGCTCCGCCCGATAAAATAGCGACAGTTTCTGTATCTAATTTGGAAAGGAAGAGTAAAAAAGCTTTTTCTCCCATTGAAATTTCGGTGTTTGTCAGTCATATCAATGAATTGTTATAGCAAATTGAGTTATTGGGAAACTCGGGGTAACACATTCCATTCTAAAAATATAAATTGCCAATATTTGTGACAACTTCCATGTATTATACCATGGAGATCACCAAGTCTACGGCAGTACCATTGACGCGCTTCACTAGAGTCTCGAGCATTAAACTCACAATTGGCGAATTGGAGGAGATCCAGAACTGAATTGTTCGAAGAGACGTTTCTTAATCGAGTTCAGTTCCATTTTTTGTTTTTGGAAAAATAAAACGCTGTTTTTAGTCTTTGTCAAGTAATTTCTAATTATAAAAATAGAATGAGTGGTAATTCCCGAAAAAATAAACCTAAAACAGCTGGCCAAAAATCATTATTTGGGCATTTTGGCCAATCATCTTTCTGTCAATCAATTTAATCTTTGTCAAGTAATTATTCTGCCTCCTGTAAGTCATTTTTACTTTATCTGTAGAACTCAATAATAAGATAAAGAACAGGAGAAAGCGGAGAAATGGTGTTATAAATTATTTGAAATTATTTCTTGTTTACAAAGCATGTTTTTGAATAATTTAAAAATAAATTCTTAGTTTGTATTTTTTTTCAATTTGGAATTGAATAACAAGTAGTACCCCTCTTTGATGTTTTTCTATCTTGTCATTTCATATTCTAATTATAAATTGGTGTTTTTGCATCTATGTTTGACGTTTTAATATTAAATAGTGCTGTCTTTTGATAATTGTTTGATAATTAATTAATAATTATATACTGGTTCTGTATTTTGGATCTTATTATTGTTTCAGTTTAATAGTTTCATTTGATAGTAATATAATAGTCATAATATAGTTATTTGTTTAAATTAACCTTGTTTTTATATAGTTATTTAATAATTATTGTATAGTTGTTTTATTGTCTATTAAAATTGTGTGGTAATAATTGTCTGAGTTTCGTTGTTGATTCGTTGTTTATGATGTTTTAGAACATTTTCCCTATTTGTTATGTATATTATCCTGATTTTTCAATAAAATGATTTATTCGGCAATTATTATTATCTTTCATTGATTGTTTTTGAAGTGTTGTGTTTGAGGCGGTTTATGTTTTATGGTATAGTTTTGGTTTTTTGTGTGTAATTTCTTTTGTTTATCAAGAAAATGGTAAAAATTGGAAATACGTGCCAATCGTTTATCTCATTGCAAGTGTAAAAAGCTAATTTAATCGTCAACCGCCGTTTATTTTTAATTTGTAGTCCGAATTTAGCTTCTTTTCTTGTGTTTTTTGCGGCTATTTGTGAATCCAAAAATTGGCCTTGCCCTTTGTTGATAGCCTTTAAGGCGTAATATTTGTTAACTTTATGCTAATAATCAGTTAATAAGATGGTAAAAGTATAGACCAAATATTTGATTTTTATGAATAAAGTGGTAAAAAGCTTTGTGATGTTTTTAATTCAAAAAACGTTTATTATTGTGGTAAAGAAAAATAAAAATGTTTTAAAAAGACTGAAAAAACGGGTATTAATCAAATAAATTACAGGGAAACATTTTTGTTCAGCGGCATGTTATAGTAAAAAACCTAAAAAGTCCTGACTGTGATTATTATTGAATTAAATTTTAAAAATATTCATTGAAATTTTTAACGAAATAATTTGAACAACAAATTGTGTTTTAATTACTTATCTTGAAACATATAAAAATGAATGTTTTGGAAATTGTTAAAAGATAAATTATTAATAATTGTAATGTAAAAATTTATATTTATTTACAAATTTATGAATAACAATCATTTTATCAAAAATTACAATATACAAAAAATACATTTTTAAACATTCATAATATGTTTTTATACTTTTTAATGAATTTGAATTGAATCTATTTGAAAAACACTCAAAATGTTAATATTATAATATAACAAGCTTAACTAATCCTTTTCTTAATTAAAATAACACGAGAATGATATAAACATAAATTTCAATCAATCTGAATTTGATTGATAATTATAATATGTATGTTATTTTTTGTTATTAATGTTTACAAACAAATACAGAAAAACTTTCAATAAATTTGTGAATTATCAGAATTGTTTATTAAAAAACAAACATAAGCCATCTTTAACAATATAGTTTGACATACAAATATAACACCTTTGAAAACTGTTTATATATTGTTTTAATTTTGAACAAATACATGTATGTATTATGTATGATGAAAATAATGTCAATTAAACACAATAAACATACTATCAAAAATAACAAATTTATCAATAATTGGGTACTTTTGACAATTCATATTAAAGTGTGTTTGTTAACAATTGATTATTTAACAAATATATTTAAATATGGTCACATGTAAATTTTTTCACTCAAGTCAAGTTTCTTCATTTTTTTTTATTTTAAAGTTTTTTTTTCTTTAAAAAAACTTCAAAATAAGTTTCCATTTTATAATCAAATTACAAGTGTTATAATAATTTAAATGATATAATAAACGATCATGAATGGTGTACTATTACGATATTGTATATAATAATACAAATTATTAGTACAATGTGTTTTTTCTTTTTTCTTTAATTTTAATTATTCTATATTTTGTTTATGAAAAATGCACATTTTATATATAGATGATGATTTTGTATAATAGATTATTTACGACTGAATATACTATTTCGAATTTTTTCACGTTTTTTTTTCTTAAAAAAGTTTTAATGAAAAATAGCGGAAGACTTTCATTGTTGTGTTAATTGTAACTAACTAGCTACGTAAACGTATCCAAAGTCTCCGCAAGATCAACGGAAACTCTTTGTCATCAATAAATACAAATTCCCCGTTCACACAACTCAATTGCGGGTTTTATATTTATTTGTAAAAATAATTATTTTCATTTCTATATATTTTTATAATAAGAAATAATCTTTCGATTGCAAAATAATTAATATATTGTGATTGTATATACTATATATAATTAATTTTATAAATAAAAATATGTTTGTATCTTAATTAATTAAAATATATTAATTTACAATAACAATTTTGTGTTATTTAAAACAATTGTTATAATATTTTGTTTTAAAACAACAGAATTATTTAGAAATATCCAAAATAACATAAATTAAATCCTCTTATGTTAAGCATATAAACCTCTAATATGACATGATTCTATTTTTATTTTTTTCGGCTATTATTTTATCTTAAAAACAAAGTTATCTATATTTAACATTTTATTTTTTTATTACAAAATTTTTAAACTTAAACAAAATATACATTTTCACGCAAAGTGTCTCTCGCATTGTTTCGAGAGTCGCTAAAAAAGTTTAAGTGAAAAAAACAAAAACCACTATTTTTTTGAACTATAAATTAAATTGGAAGCTGCCACGTTTTAATATTTGTCAAGCTATTTTGTATTGTTTTTGGTGCCGGTTTTTTAAGCATTATAATGGTAAACAAAAACACAAATATTTTGAAACGAGATTATTCAAACAAAGAAGAATAATTATCGCTTTTAATATTTATAGTGTTTTTGTTGTTCAAAGTGCTCACAACTTGTGTAATAATTAAAATATATTATTTATTTATAAAATTGATAAAAGTCAATGTAGTTTAAAGTTTTGAATCAAAAATGTTATACACAAATTCCTTTTTTATTGTTTTCAAAGATAAAACATTTTAATATAATTGGCTGTATTTTTTCAAGAATTGTAAAAAAATTGAAACGTGTTTAAAAAAAGAAATAATAGTGTTATATTTTGATTGAATTTATATGTACTTATCGATAATAATACAATAATACTAATATCTAATACAAAGTATTATTTTTATTAATGATTGTTATAAATTGTTTTATTATTATAACCAGGCATTTTTATGTTTTTATGTTTTCATAACCACATATATTATTGTCGAAACATACATTTGGTGAACTTACAACTGTTTTTGCAACCAATCTTTGTTAATAACATTTCAAGAAGTGTGTAGATTGTTAATTGTTTTGTAATAGAAATTTTTAAAAAATAAACCATCCAAAAAACCATTATACGAAATTGTTATTTTCTGATTAAAAAAAATTCAGAGTTTTAATGATCTAAAAACCAAAAATAATAACATTAATAACAGGTTCAAAAATTGGAAATTGTCTGGAATATAATAAATAAAATCTTGTGTTTGTCGTGTTGAAAAAGGCTGTTTTAAATTATATGCATAACAATATAAAAACAAAACGCTGTGAAACCTTTATTAAACACTATCTTATGTTACAAAATACGTTACAAACAACAAGTATGCGAGATAAATCACACAAACTTATTTAATACTTTTATGAAATAATTTAATTATTTAAATAATATATATTTATATATTAATCAAATTATTAATGACATTGTTTATATTATATAATTAAAATATTTATTAACCGTTATTTAGTAATTAATAATATCTAATATCAACTATATAATTTATATTTTTAAAAAATATAGAAAATTTTATTTTGTCAAATGTTTAATAATAAAGTCGAAATATCAATTTGTGTTAAAATATATATAAATTAATCATAATGTTTTATCGATTTAAATATTTGTATGTTTTTCATTTTTTTTACTTAAAAAATATTTTATTCACGAAAAACTTTGACGTATTTTATGTTGTGTATTGAAATTAAAAAACAGCCCATTATAATCCACAAAAACAAAGCAAAAAACTAAACATTTTTCATATTGGATGTTTTTCTTAAAAAATAATCATTTTTGGCACAAAAATTTCCCCGAACCCTGGTCGGAATCCTTTATATATCTTATCAATTTGGTTTAGTTAGTTAGTTTGGTTATAATTGTTTTTTGTCAAAAATTATTATATTATAATATTGATAAAATATAATTAACATTAAATAGTTAATTTTTAGTTAATTATGTTTAATCAACATCCGTTTTTTCATTATTAAAAAAAGTGAATGTAAATTCAAATCCTATAATTTTTATTATTTTTTTTTCCAGTTCCTCCTTCCTAAGGTTAAGCAAATGAGAAATTTTGAATCGACGTCAACTTTAAGTGATGAAACTTGGCGTTGAGTGTTTTGTCTTGGTCTTCCACAAATCTGCCAACAAGAGTTTTTTCAGCTTCAGTGCTGTCGTCCAACATTATTTTTTAATGGCATCAACATTTTCATTAAATTTAACTTGATTATTTAATTGAAATAAAATATTATAACATTTTTTTTATTTAACACGTTCAAAACAGAAACAGTGCCACCAAAAGGTATGTTTTTATTGGAAGTGAATTTCATTTAAACAATGGGAAGATTTTTTAACCCAAAAAATTTAAAATCATTTTTAAAATTACCATTTTTAATATAAGTGCCGTAATTATTTATTAATTAAATGCAATCATTAGTAAAATAATATATATCATAAACCTGCGAGTATTAAATATATTATATAAATAATTATAATTAGTAATAATTTATTTGTTTTTTTAACTAAAATTATTAATTATTATTATTGTTAATAATTAAAGATAATAATAAATAATAAATATAATGCTTTAAAAACTGGGATATATACGTTATTTAATAATCTAATAATTTCATGAAATAAAATTATAATATATAGTAAACAATATGCTGATAATAAACCTCTTTACTTTAGTAGATAATAGTTAAATAATTATTTAATAAAAAATACATAAATTGAAATTATTCCATAAAAATAAATGTTTTTGTATTTATTTGTTATAAAAAATAATAATACAATTATTATATTAATGGTTTTCTTCAATTTGTAAATTCCAAGAATAACAAATTTTCTTAAAACATGACAAGTGCCCGCAAATTTATACAATTTTAGACTTATGAAGGCGGTTTTTAATAATAATGAAAATATTGCCATTTTTATATAAGTTTATAAAACAAAACAGTAAATTTAGTGTGGTCATTACACCTTATGCCAATTTTTGTATAGATAATTATAATTAATATAAATTAGTTGTATAATTTAAAAATAAAAAGCTTTTTGTTCTTTTTTATATAAAATATTAAACTTTATAAAGATGATAATTCATTTTAAATTATTTGTAATAATATACATAAGACACAGTTTCATAAAATAAAAAATAAACAAATCACCATCAAACAAATTCTGAATAATAAAAATAGTAAACAAAATGAACTTCTTTCAAAAGTTTACACATTTTGAAAACTCCATCTACAAAATATTTACAACATAGATCACACGAGGAAGAAGGAAATGCATAGTGTCAAGAATACAGGAGCGATAAAGGTAGAGAAGTAATTTCTATTAAAACAGACTTGAGAACAGATCTTGGTGGAAGTAGCAAATACTTAGAAGAGGAAAAAAATATCTAAGGACTGAAGAGGAGAAAGGTTCCTAAATAACCTTAATTGGATTGGGGTGAATAGATCCTAAACAACAAATGTAGATTTGGTAGAAGAAACTGAGCTTAAAAAGCGTTTACGCATGAAAAGGGAAAAAGACTAAAAGTTCTTTATCAATAGTCAAAAAGTCACAAAAAAGGACTGAGAAAGTGGTAACAGTGGATGAACTTGGTATGGGGTATGACGGTAGCGACAGGGGATCTCTTTTCTTGTTAACACGGAGGAACGGGTATTGAAATGAATCAATCAGAGGTATGACTGTTATACCCATGGAAGAAACAGGGCGGTTTCACATTCTTCAAACAACTATATCAAAACTTTATGAAATGAACCAAAAAATACAAATGTGATAAGAACAAGAAGTTGTGCATAATTAATTGACTCGTTATAATAATTTATGTTTGCTAAACATTGCAAAGAAGTCTAAAAGAATAAATGAATATGAAAAAAGTAATCTTTAATGTTTTTAAATTGTTTTGCACTTTTTATTGGTCATTTTTATGTTGCTATTTTACCTTCTTTATTTTTGTAACTGACGTTATATATTTATCGTTGAAGGTTTATCTAATAACATTTCTATAAACCTTAAAATGTTATTTATTTATTGGAATTAATTTTTTTCCACCACCACATTTAAAATTTTGATGGGTTGGAACAAAATTTTCAAAATTCACTTCCAATAAAAAATTTTTTGGTGGCACTGACAGAAACGTTATAATAAAAAGTTTTTATTTTTTTCTTTTACCTAAACCCTTTTTTGCCTTCATACACAAAACAAATTTTGGAAATTTTTTATTTATTTTTATCAACTCAATTTTGAATTGTATATTTTTATAGTCACAAATAAACATGAATGAGTTTGTTTGTGTTAAACAAGAGCAAAGCATTAGAAAGAAAGATGGGGTCTAATGATGGTTTGATATATTTGGTTGTTTTTTATATAAAAAGTATATTGTCATTTGATTATAACGATATTGGTGTTTATATTGTCGTTATATTTATTAATTTGACTATTTGACATTGTTTGTTATAAAGTGTATTGATGATGTTGCGTTTTATATTAAATGTTGAAACACAATAAAGTGATATGAAATTTCATCCAAAAAGATTATTTTTGACCAATCTTAGGTAATTGAGTTCTCATTTGTTAGTTATTTTAAGTAAAATAAAACTGACTAATGGCCGGTTTGGGTTAGAAAGGAGTTTTGGAATAAAAAATAATAAAAAATGATTTGGACAATTTCTTTTTTACTTATTTTTGTTTTTAAAAAAAGTTTAGGTTGTGAAAGTGTTAAACTTTGAATTTAGGAACATATAAATAAATGTATTAAACAAGGTTATCAAACATGTATCAAGTGAGATAAATCGTTAATTATAGAGAAAGGAGAGTGTTTAAATGTTAAAAGAAATTGCACTCAAAAATCAACCACGACGTGTGATGTATGTGAAAATGATATAATTACAACAAATTGTAATTGTCTTTTCGAACATATTTGACGTGTAAAAATCAAAAAACAAATGAAAACAAAAAATGTTTTCAATGTCGAGATTTCAAGAAATGAGATTGAATTCACATAATTTCAGAGCACTAAGGAGCCTCAGAAGCCAAAAGTTTTTTCTTCCAAGCTAACGATTCCGGGTTCAATTCCCGGTTAGTGCATTTTTGTTTTTTGAAATAATTATAATTAATTATTAATTATTAATTATTAATTATTAATTATTAATTATTAATTATTAATTATTAATTATTAATTATTAATTATTAATTATTAATTATTAATTATTAATTATTAATTATTAATTATTAATTATTAATTATTAATTATTAATTATTAATTATTAATTATTAATTATTA
>NW_004440415.1:76855-79473 GCF_000330505.1 Entamoeba invadens IP1
TTTTCCTTCATTATTAATATATTTGTAAACAAAGTAATTTTTAATTGGTTTTTGAATCGTTTTACCATATGAACTATTCATCAATAATTTATAATTGTTTTGTAATAGATTACCTTCTTTTTTAAGTTGAGATCTTAAATTGTATATCTTTTCAATCTCGTTACTAAACACTTTATATTTACATCCAGTCCAATAATATCCTCTAATAATATTAAACTCTATTTGTTGAAATTTAATTAAATCTTCAAGCATAATATTATCTACTCTCATTGTACAACATTCATTAACATTATGATTACTTTTATTATCTTTCTGAGTAATAATTAGAAAGTGTAAATATTTGTTAACCTTGGTTATTTCTATATCTACAATAAATGCTGATATATAACGTTCATTTGTTCGTTCTAATTGTTGTTCTAACATTAAGTGGTTTAATATAGTTTTATTACATGATTCTTGAGGGATTACTATAGGTTTTCCAGTTGCTAGTTTTAACCTATGTATAGCGCTGGGATATAATGAACATGCGTCATAATCATATAAATCTTTAGTAACATGTTGTTTTGAATTATCTCTACACATATTTCTACCTCCATATACTGCACCCTGTATAAATTCTCTAACTTTCCCAGAATATTGCATTAAATTTGGAATTTGTGTGTAAACATGTAATTTGAAATAGTGATTAGCTAAAGCAGATATACTAATAAAGTTGTCATCATCTATATTTAAACTTTTCAAATTATTATTTCGGAATTTAATTTGACCTTCTTTTTATATTCTAACGTCTTGACAACAATAGAATTTACAATATAATCTCATATCGAACTTGTCGTCATCCACCAAACAATTATCAATTTTAGATATATTCTCTTTAAATAAATTATATTGATCTTTATTCCATTTTTTAGATTCATATTCACCAGCTTCTGAAATTATTCCAACGTTATTTTGAATTCTATCTGTGTCGTAGTAATTATAAGGATATAACTCTTTTTGAATATTAGATAAATCAAACATATTAGGAAAATCTGATAACTTATTTGAAATCATTGAATAACTATCTTTCAAAACAATTCTTTTTCCATTATAATTTAGTTTCATTTTCATAGTTTTACCGTCTTTCTTAATACATGTCTCAATTCCATATTTTGCTAAGAAACACGAATCATATTTCAAATTATGAAAGTAAACAACGGAATTGTTATCTAAATCAGATAAGAAGTCTTCTACACATTCATTTCCTTATTTACATGAAATTTGAGATGAATTTCGTTTAGAATAAGCAACACAATGTGCTTTATGAATTCCTTGTGTGCTAGCTTCGAAATCTGCATTATAGTAAATATAGTTTTTGAATTTAGATTTTTTATTGATTTTTTCCATTGTAATTGGTTTAACTTCGAAATCTAAATAATCCAATGATTCGATTGATTGTTTGACATAATCAGATAAATCTAATTTTAAATGAAGAACATTGCTAAGTGGATATGTTTTAAAACAGTTATTATCTCTAATATATAAAATAAGTTCTGATAATTTTATACTGGATTTAGCTCCTGGATTGATTAAATATGAAATTCCTTTCTTTCTTTGTTTATTAAACATAGATTCAATTGATTTGTTGTGATCTAATGCCCATTTATACATTTCAACTCTATTCTTAAGATAAAAGGGAGTAATAGGAATATCAATATCTAAGAAATAATGATCACATTTCACATTAACATCTCTAAATAAATACATACTAATTTCAGTAGCTTCTTCATTATCTGATCCTATATATTTCATTATTGTATTAGCATGATCTTTGCGCTTTAATTCTTCACGTTTTATTTGAATTCTAATATTACATTATTTTGAAACTTCATCTATCAATTTAATTTTCTGATATCTTGAATAACAATGAATACAATATAAATCAATAATTTTCTCATCTATTTTAGCTTGTTGTAAAGCATATATTAAGCAATTATTATTTAATTCAGGTCTAATTTTGTTTTCAGCCTTCGGCATGAGTTTCTCGTCAACACTAAGAGAATCAAATATTTGTGCTATTTTTAAATATTTAGAGAAACATTTATATTCTTCTGTATAATAATAAGCAAAGAATGCTGCACCATTATTTCGATATTCATTGATTTCTTTTTATAATAATATTCTTCAATTATTAATTCTGTAATAAATAAAGGTTCTGGAACTTCATGTTGAACATAAAATGCAGAATCTATACTGTTTTCAATTTCAGATTGATTATATAAACCAAGAGTTTCGTTTGATATCGATTTAAGAAATTCATCTATATTTTCTTTAGAATTTAACATATATGTCTTCCAAGTGGTATCACTAAATCTATATTTATAAACTAAATTTGCTGTTGAATATAGTTTTTCAATTAATTGATTAAAGAACTATCTAATCATACCAATTACTTAATTTTTCTTCAAATCCACAATTAAGATCAGCATGAATTGTATTATTATCTAAGTCATGTGTTACACCTTCTGTTTTATATTCATTATCATTTATTGATCGTTTGTATGGTTTGTATTCATCATAAATTTGATCTCTGTTTTCATTTTCATTTATTTGTTCAATATTATTGTTTAAACTCCAGG
>NW_004443637.1:0-1598 GCF_000330505.1 Entamoeba invadens IP1
CCACACAAGTAATCAAAAATGTTATATAATCATAGGTGAAGTAATAATGTTTATTATTATATATTTAATAAACAATAGAATAAAATCAATGTACAGTCAAAGACGTTTATTTGTCGTAAATATAAATATTGAACTTATTATTTGTTGCACAAATAGCCAATCATTTGAGTGTACGACAATTGAATATTTTGTTCTTGAACATGTAACTTTTGTTGAATTGAAAAAACTTTTTTAATAAAAATGAATTTCAATATTAAAAAGAATTTTCTCAAAATTCACTCATTTACAACAAATAGATACGTTTTACTGTTGGATTCACGACAAATAGACTTTTTTGACTGTAAAAATAACACATAACATTTTTTCTTTGAGAATTAACAATAATTAATCTTTCTATCCCTCAAAATTTATTAAAACTTTATTGTATGTAAATTCAAAATTCAAATAAAACGATTAAAAATATATTTTTACTAAAGTTTTGGAGTGCTTAAATTTAATTTATTAAAAATTAAATGTAATTATTAAATAAAAGGTAAGATTGATCATTAATTTTAATTAAATGAAATACTTAATACAATCAGTAGTATATTGTTAAATATAACAAGTAGATTGTAATAAATATCTGTAAGCTAAAAAAATAAAATGTAATTTTAAAATACAAATAGAATTAAAATGATTTTTTATATCAAAAAAACTGTTATATTCAAATAATTTACATCATTCAAACTACATCAATATATATATTCTGAATTCTAAATCCTAAACTTTACTTAAATGTGAAATTTTAAACAATTAAATTGATATTATGTATAAAATTATTTAATTATTTATAACAACTTAGATAATTAAACAAACATGATATTTTTATTCTGTTTGATCATTTAAAAATTTACACCAAACATTATTTCTTATTAAACAAAAAAATATAAAAAACTGCAATAAATTTGATTTTTGTATTAATATTGTTGTTATTATTTTGTCAAACACGTTACACGATTTTTAAATACATTAACTTATTATATTTAGTATTTAAAGAATTAAATTCAATCAATACTAAAATAGACAGTTGATTAACTATCATAGGCCATTTTTAAAATTAGTTGAGCTTGTTTTTAATATAGCTTTCGAACATTTTCGAATAACCTTAATAATAAAATATCTCTAATATATGTATTTTACAAATTATGTTTTAATCAAAGATACAAATATTTTATAACAATTTTTTATTTGTCTTAAATTGAAATATATATATATATTCAAGCTATTAGCTAGTGACAAAATAATATCAATTGTAACATATAAAATAAATGTTGCATTTCATTACACATATCATAAAACGTTTAAACATATTAAAATATAAAATTTAGTCTCAAAATTAAATACCAGTGATAATTTTTAAATGTAAAAACAGAACATAAACAATTTTCATTGAATAATATAAAGATTTTTCAAATATCGTTCTTTTGTTTTTTGTGTGTTATTCAAATAATGTTTTAAGAACAATACTCTGAAAAATTATGTTATTATCTATTAATTCTGTCTTATATATTTTTTCAATTATATTATTTATCCAATTAATGATTTGAGTTAAAATGTTA
>NW_004443635.1:0-1036 GCF_000330505.1 Entamoeba invadens IP1
AAGACAAAGAAAGTTTTATAAGAAGGATAACAAACAATCCAACTATATTAGACACAGTATTTACAAATTCTTTCATAATACCACAACCTCAAGTAATTGTTGATATTGTTGTTCTCAATTCATCAACAATAAAAATTTGACTGGATTTTCAATCTCAGATTTCGAAGAAATACATTCTCTTTTATGTTCGGAAATTACATTTTTAAAGATAGAAGAGGAGTAAAAGTGGCAACATGGTCAGAGAAAATAAACAGCTCAGCAGTATTGGCTTATAACAAACGTTGTAAATTTATAACTGCTGAAATTTTACTAGGTATGTTGATATTGTTTTACACAAACAATCGTTATTTCAATATTTATTTGTTGTTGAAAATGCAAATTGAATACGCAGACGCTCCATTTTCTGTTAACAGTGAAATCAACAAAACTGTATTGGATAGAGTCAATAAAAGAATTGGAAATACAATTGATAAAGGTCTAAATTTATTCGTAAAACACTACAAGCATAATCTTATCAATTCTTTGCAAAATTGTTCAGAAGTATTACGTCTTTTTTCTTTTAGTAAAGAGAAAAAAATGTGGATATAATACCAGCACTCGACAAGTGTTATTTTGAGGTTGATGGCAGGGAGCAGTCTATACCAAATAAATTGTTGATAGCAAAGAAGTGTGGAATGGTGTTTTCTATAGCTAAAAAAGAACCACTGTGGTTTAAAAACAGATATATATATATTGCACCTACCTGGGCATTGTAACCCATTTGATAACATCAATTCCCGCATCTTATCACGATGCAGTTGTTTTTTCGAGAAAATTTTGATGAATCATTAGAGATAAAAACACGTTTATTTTAAATGACAATGGTTATCGAGGTCATCCCAATGTCATATCAATGTGAAAATATGATGAAAATGAAAATGAAATACGCCATAATGTGGTAAAATTACTCAACATGGTGGTTTCTTTACTAATACTAATAATAAGTAATGTGTTCAGCAGGCTTGTAACCATTTCAGAAATGAGCGAGATACATATA
>NW_004443633.1:0-1944 GCF_000330505.1 Entamoeba invadens IP1
AATTCCGTGCACACCAAAATGTGATACTGAAAATACCGATATTGGAAGAGGGGATAAACGTGTCAAGAAAGACACCAAGAAAAGTCTTAAACTCAAACACGATGAAATAGTATCTCAAAAACAATTGAATAACACCGAAAATAAGAACATGTTTAATCTATTAGAATTTAAAAATGTACACAATGAATGTAACTGTGAACCTAAACGGAATAGGCACATCACTGATTTTTTCTTAAATATGAATATCGAAGAAGTTGTTGACTGCTTTATTCCAACACATTTGTTAACTGATATACAACTCTACACAAATACATACGGTCGTTACTGTGTATTTATTAACAATCTCGATGATAAAAAGAAAAAACAATCTTGGTACAACGTTGAATTGTCAGATATTAAAGCCTTTGTTGGAATAAGCTTGATACAAGGTATTTATCGAGAAACAAAAATTAGTCAACGAGAAGTCTGGTATGGAATCAACAGCAGAGAAATATATCGAGCAACCTTTTCTCTCAAAAGGTATAAAGAGCTTTTGAGATGTCTCCGTTTTGATGACATTATTAACCGCCCTTTAAAACCTAAAGAGATATCAGAAGAAAATTGGAATGTGTTTATTAACAACGAAAGTGTTATACGAGAACATTATATGAACAACAAAGAAGAATGGAACCTGCAAGTTCAGAAGAAACGTTATCTGATGAAATTTCCGAATCAAGTGAAACATCTACTTCAAGCCAAACAGACACGGAAACTCTGAGTAGTGATAACTCAGAATCATTAGAAGACGCTAAAAATGATAAAACTTCTAACTTTGAACACCAAAGTGTATCTCAATGTTCATTATTTTTTGAACAAGATTTGATTTAAAATGGTGATGATTGGGATAATTATTATAAAATAAAGAAAATCGTAGAAGTTTTTAGAGATCGTTTTGTATCTTTCGGGAGGTCAATTATCATATCATCAAAATTATCTGTAGATGAAAACCTGTCTCGTTTTTTTGGAAAATATCAAAACAAAATGAAAATGCCAAACAAACCCGCCAAATCCGGTTTCAAATGTTATCTACTTGTTGATCCAACGAATAACCCCATTTTGAATATATTTCTTTATAGAGGAAGCAACAATGGAAAAACAGTTGAATGTTTGGGAACAAAAGCAGTAATAGAATTGGTAAAGCCTTTTCGAGAAAAAACATTCACTGTTAACACCGATCGTTTTTTTACTTCCATTGAACTTGGTAAAATACTTCAATTGGAAACAAATGGAGCAATTGGTATTGTAGGTACAATTAAAGCAAATAGAAAAGAAGTTCCCAAAATTCTTAAAACAAAAGAAAAAAGAGAAAATGGGTCTCTAATAATTGGCCAAACCGAAGAGGGGTTTACTTTAAGTAGCCTTATCGAACACAACAAAAATGTGTTAATTCTGTCAACACCAGATACAGAAGTTCATCTCGTCCAAATTGAAAAGAAGGCACCAATTAACTATAATTCGAATATACAACAAACTTACCTTGATTTGATTAGAACCAATGTAAACCACAGATATAACAAATACATGGGAGGTGTTGATGTTGTAGACGAAATGGCCAAACGGATTGAGATGAAAAGAACAACAAGACGCTGGCCACTTGCAATGTTTTGGTATCTACTTGGTTTTGCGTTTAATAACATTTACACTGTTATAAAAGCTCAGAAAATATTTAACGGAAATCGTAGGGTAAACAGGATTAAAGAGTTGGATAATCTTGCAATGAAGTTGGTGAGTGAAAATATACAAAAGAGAAAAGTTAATAGAAACTCGAGATCTGCAGTTTTTCTTTTTTGAGTATTTCAACTCATAGAGTAGTTGTTTTAAACGAATTGATGAAGAAAAGAAAAACAGGAAACTGCATCATGTGTTTAAAATACCGAAAAAGTAGAAATTGCATATCACACAATG
>NW_004440413.1:0-1657 GCF_000330505.1 Entamoeba invadens IP1
TCTCTTAAACAATGAAACATTTTGGAATGAGATTTGGTCTTAGTCATTGTTTTTGATTGTTATTGTTTTTTCTTTAAATGAAATTACACAAATTTTTAATTTGTCTTCAAAAACGCGGCTTTCCAAGTAAATTTTTGTTTTTGAAAATATTTACTTGAAAAAAACTGGGGCTTTTTTCCTTGTTTTTTTAACAAAAAAATATTTAAACTATATTTAAAACTATTATCGATAGTAAAAATGACCAGTACCACATTTTTGTTACCAGTTTATAATAAATTATTTTTGTAAAAAAAAATTAAAAATTGTTTGATTAATTTGTTTTGTGATTTTGATTAAAAAATCGACTTTTTCGATAATTTAAATGTCTGTCAAATGTTTTCATTTAAACCAAGGTTAGTCTTGTGGTAAATCAAAAAATAGAAGTAGATTATTTTTTTGTAAAAATCAACTCCAAGAATCATCTTTCAAAAAATCCATTAATAGCATTTTTAAAGAAAATCACATGTTTCAAAATATACCTTTTTGATCTTAGGCAAAAAAATCTAAATTGAAAGAAATTATGTATAAGATATTTACCATCCTCAGAAAAATTAACAATCCTCATGAATCCCTTAAAAATGATTTTCTTTTTTTGCTTAACATTGTAAAAATTATGACGATTTTGTGAATAAAAAACAGGGAGATAAAATAAATTTCAAAATAATAAAAAAGTCATTCGCTTTTTTGTTTCAGTTTAACATTAAAAATTATTATTTTTCATATGACCACACCCAATAAAAATATACAAAATTTAAACATCTTAGGTAAAAACCGCATTTTTTACTTTTTATTGAAGGCAATGACTTATTAATAAAAAGAGTTTAGTCACATATCTTTTCAGAAAACCAATTAGGCGTGCTCATTGAAATTTTTGAGGCTGAGGCATCTGTGACATCACACAACAACTAGCTTGGCAAGTTTGAGTTGAGTGGCATATCACCCACATTACGTGGTGTCCCATAAGTTGAAGTTACATTTTACACAAATGCAAATGGGATTTTGAATGTGTCGGCTGAAGACAAGATAATGAAAAAAAGAACAAGATTACGTTCACTAATGAAGAAAAGATTTTTAAAGGAGCAGATCGACAAGATGGTTGTCTTGTCGATCTGCTCCTTTTCTGCCAGACTCGGAGAAGTATAAGGCAGAAAACGATAATATAAAGGAGCTTTTGAAGTTATGAACGGATTTAAGGATTTCTGCAAATAAGTAATACCACATTTAAAGAGTATATTGCAGCAAAGCTCTCACCAGACGACAAGGCGGCAATCAAGGATGATGTCGAAGACTCACTTAAGTCAGAAGTTGACAAGAACTAATTTTTCCCAATAGTACATATGTTTTTAAAAACATAACATATTGTTCTCATTTATAACAATTGGTTGATTTTTTAAAATCACAATATTTTTGGTTTATACGTGTCAAAAATTGTTTTCAATAAAAAATGAAAAAATAACATTTTCAACATGTTGATTTTGTAATGAATTATATTGTTTTATATTTATTTGTCATACAAAATAAAAGAATAACAATAACACACATTTGCAAATTATTTATATGACTCCACACATTGATAGATTTTTACTGTAATACAAATTATCACCCAAAAATACAAAGC
>NW_004440413.1:1757-3600 GCF_000330505.1 Entamoeba invadens IP1
CGTACCCCTTTTAAGTAAAACATTATTCATGTTTTATCAAGTCAATAAACTAAATAGAGGATCGAAATTCGATTTTGTTTAAAGCTTTGTAAAAGGCAAATAAAATGTTGTGAATGATTTTTAAATATGTAACAAACAACAAAAAAATTTAAAATACACATTAAGTTTTAATAAAAACATTATCCAAACAAAAAAATATTTTAATCAAGTTATTATAATCTTAAATTTTATAAAGATATAAAATACAAAAATTATATTACAAATACCCGAAAATAGTCCGGCACAGAAAAAACGACCGGCAAACCATAAAAATATAATAAATTATTGTTTTTTGTCTCGTTTTTTTTAATTTTTGCATTGAAAAATCATCAAATGGTTTTTAAAAACCATTTTTGTGGTTTGCTTGTTGTTTTTTTGTGCCGGTTGATTTTTGGGTATATGTAATATAATAAAGTCACTCACCAAAAATCTAAAGATCTTTTTCTTATTTTGTTTTGTATCTTTTACAGTATGACAATTTTGAGTTAAAAGATAATTTTGTTTTAAATCGTAAAAATTATAGTTCAATTATAATGAATATTCGAACTACTACCCGAACTGATTAATGATTTTTAATTATCAAGTTTATATTAAATAATTAATAAAAAAGCAAAACGAAAAATCAAACACATTGTTGAACGATTAAGAAAGCTATGAAATCAGTTAAGATAACCATAAACTATCACACAGTTATAATAAGCAACAACATTTTGGTGAGATCACAAACAATAAAGTTATATTAAGATTTGTCGAATAAAATAACCATCACATTTCTAATTCAATTATTAATACAAATACAGTTTGATCTCTTAGAGAGAGAATTATCATTATTGTTGTTTTCTATTAAGTGAGCATTTATTAATAACAAACTCAAATAACTAGACACGCTTTTAATTAAGTGGGCCAAAGTTTTTTGGGCAAAAATTAAGCGGAATTATTAACAAATCCCTTTCTTGAGAGGTTTGGTCGTATTTCCTTACATTGAATTTGTTTTTATGGATATTTAAATTATTTAATAAAGTTAAAAGTAGTATTTTTCCATTGCAATCGGTAATATTGCTAATTTATCGAAGTTGCAATAAAAATGAAATAATATAAACGTTTCTGAATTAGGCAGTGTATATTTTGGTATGTTTGAACTCAACGAGACAAACACGTTAAAATATACAAAACAACACTAAACATGTAGTGTGGTTTTATTTTTCAAAAATTGACTGTAACGTAAAATGATAGAAATAATAATAATTTAATTATTATTGTATTTAACCAAAATATTATTTAGTTTAACTCACTTTTTACAATTATAATTGGTTTTAAATTATTAACGTGAATTATTAAAGTAAAACTATTCCATTTGAGGCATACTTGTCTAACCAAATTACAGATTATAATATTTAATAGTTCTCAGTTTAAAAAATAAAAAATAAGTTTACGATTGTGAAGCAGTAAAACATTTTTTTATTTTTAAGCACTTTTAAAAATAATTTTAAAAAATATAATTTTTTGAACTAACAAACACAAAACAACAATTAAATGATTTTTATATTTATTTCATCATTTTTTGATCGATTATTTAAATATATTGTAATTTAACATTAACCTGTTTATGTTAAATTTTAAATATAGTTATAACTTCCAACCAATTTATGTCAAATTGTTTATATGTTTATTGGACAAAATTAACTTACTAAATCAATTATTTTCTTAATTATTCTACATAGATAAAAATATATCATATATAAATACTCGTATTAAATTTTAAATGATTTTATTTGAAATAAGGTTCAAATTATTATTTTTGTTT
>NW_004440413.1:3700-7226 GCF_000330505.1 Entamoeba invadens IP1
TTTATTCAAGACTATTTAAATACCATTTTTTTAAATTTATTTCAACAAAATGGAAAAAGAATCAAACAATAAATGTTATCATAGTGATAGTCATACCAGAACGATAGAAATTCCTTTAAAAGACAAAATCAACAAAGAAACAAAACCCAGAAAAGAAAAAGAGGAAATAAAAGAGAAAAAAGTCAGACTCAGACGTATTATAGTGTATTCAAGACCAACAGAAGCATTAAGAAGTGTTGCCACAAGCTCAACTACTAAAAAAGAAGAAACAATTTGGGATAAAACTAAAATGGGTGCAATTAGTGTTGTGTCCTTAGGTTTATTCCATGATCTAAATTTGATTCCTTACCACCAAGCAATCGGAGATGGCTACACTCTTGTAGAAATGATGCCCGATGGTGTCCATATAACTGATAACTATTTGAACAACAAAGATTTTTTAAGTTACAATTATACTGCAACACCAACCGATTTAGTATGTAGTAATCTAAAAGAAATTGGGCAGAAAATGCAAAATGCAAAAATAAAGTATGCTATATCAAATATAGATGGTACAAATTGTCGTAAATTTGTAGAGGATATACTAAGAATAATAAAATGTAATGGAGATGAAGAAAAAATTCGAAAAGAGATCGAATCTGAACGAAAAAGTAAAATGTTATCAGATTTTATGAACATAGGCTTTTTTAATTTTTATTAAGTTTATAAAATATAAAAATTTACCATTATCCAATAATAGTTTCAAAATAACATTAAAAAGGTACAAATAAATTTATTATAAATTGATTAAATAATTAAAAAATCATTATGATATAATAATAATTGAATAATAATTATAATATATCAATGATATATAAATTATAATCATCACCATTTAAGACTTTAAATTTGATTATTGTATGTTATCATAATATTCATATTTATATTTTTGATTTAAAAAGTTGGATTTTGGCAACAAATAAAAAGATCATAATTAAAAAAAATAAAATAAATATATAACATACAAAAATAACTTTAAAATGTTTGACTTAAAATATATAATCAAATATTTTTTTATTTGTTTTTATTAATTTCAATTTGAAAATCGACAAACAAAATATATAATCAAAAAGTTTGATATTATAACTTTCAAAAAAAACGAAAATCTTTTAAAATTAATTTTTTAAAAATTGTGGAAGATATCATTCATTGTGATCATTAATACAATGAATGGATATTCATGTAATTGCTCTCCGGCAGGGGTGAGCGATGTTGATGGTTTTATACATTCGAATTGTAATGTCACAGCGGCTTCCTTATGCTTTTTTGGACTTTAAATTTGAATCTTCTTTGTATTTATATAACGAAATTGTCATTCCTTAAAATGTCATTTTGTATTCATATGAAAATATATTGGCAAAACACCAAAATTCTTTCAATTGTTTTAAATTCTCATTTGGTTTGTATTACAAATTTTATGTGAACATAACATTAGTTATTTAATCGAAAGCAAATATACTTGTTTTTCAAAATTCTACGTTCGGGAGAATGTCAATTGCTGGAAATCTGAAATTAATTAATCCTGAATTGAATAATCCACAAATTATAATGTGGAACTCAACTTATCTACATCTCCATTATAATTACACATATAAACCGAATTGTGATATTCTTAATCCAACAGGTAATTCAAAATGTTTCGACACAATATCGCTTAATAACAAGTCAAATATTGACACATCATCTGATTTAAATCATATCCACTCTTACATGTTTAACTATTCATACAATTTTACAGATGGTAAGGGCTATTTGATATCAAACAAAAAGTTGTTGAGATTTTGCCCAAATAATATCCTACTTAACAAAGATGTTATTTGCACTTTAAAAAAATATATTATACACCAAATTCACCAACTAACATGGAGGGTGCTTTTGATTATCCACATTGTCCTTGTAATGATGATGTTGATGTGAATTGTAAACTTAAATTTACAAATGAAGTTGGCGAATTCAATATGCTCAGTAATACACTAAAAAATACCGAATTGTTAGTTGAAAGAAATATTACAATAAGTAACTTAAAAAATGTAAAACAAGTCATAATTTTGGATGATGTAAAGTTGTCAATTTCAACACAATCTTATGGTATGGCGTTATTATTTTCTTTTGGAAATGTTACACTCGATCAATCTATATTTATAAATGGGATTTTCTTTTATTCAACTTTGTTGAAAATGCTGACATGCCAAAATAACTTAATTTACAATATTGTGATCAACAGAAATGCAACCAAATTAAACATTGACTGCACTGGAAATATTAAATCACTTGGTTTATATGAAAACACAGACGTTAAAATTTCAAAGAATGTAATTATAAATCAAATAAATCAAATTGATTTTAGTGAAAATGGAAAGAGTTTTGTACTTTTGGAAAATTCAAGCAACAACAAGGTTCTAAGCAATTGTTATCTCGTTGAAGTAATTCAAAGTAAAATAATATGTGTAGTATGTCATGATAAATATCGACTTGTTGACGGTGCTTGTCTTCCTGTTGATAACAATTGTGAGATACACAACAAAAACAACATTTGTGTATTGTGTAAAATTGGGTTTGTTTTAAATGAAAGGCACGAATGTTTATCTTCTGGACTTTGTTTGCGTGGCACTTCAACAAATTGTTACAAATGTCAAGACAATTACATCAGACACGACAATGTATGTGTTTTTAACGACAGATGTCGACACAGTGACGGGAGTAATTGCATTAGTTGTCTCAGTGGTAATTTATACGACAAATGTCAAAATTGTATATCAAACTGTTTTATTTGTAATAACGAAAAATGTATTATTTGCAATAACAAATTTGTTTTGAATAATAGAAGTGCATGTGTTGAAGAAATAGTAGGGGATTCAAATGGAATTTCAACCGTTTGGTGTAATGATGAGTTTTACATCAACGATGGTGTTTGTAACAATTGTTCTTTAGAATTTGAACATTCAATAATGTGTGATAAAAGAAATGCAACTTTTTGTGAAATGAATTATATTCTTTCTAAAGAGAGAAAATGCATTTCATCAGTTTGTAAAAACGAGACATTCAACGAACAAAATGGGATTTGTACTTTAATGATAGACAAATGTATGTACATTGTAAAGAATAAATGTGTTGAATGTGAAAACGACTATATTTTTAATGAAAACAAAACTTGTGTAAATGTAATTAACAACACAGTGTCAATGATTGGTTGTGCTTTATATTTAAAATCTGTGTGTATTTCATGTGAAGTAGGTTATTATCTGGCACGTAAAATTTGTTATTCATTTTCAGAGAATTGCACAAGTTGCATTGAAAACGATACACGATGTTTATCTTGTATATTTGGTTTTTATATGGGAAATAATCACGAATGTTTGCCGAACACCGACTTGTTGGGAAAGTGTGACAAAATATCACAAATTACGGGCGGGTGTTATCAATGTAAAGACGGGTATTATAGAGTTGGTATGGATTGCTTTAAATGTTTTTTTTAATTGCTCAACTT
>NW_004440413.1:7326-9328 GCF_000330505.1 Entamoeba invadens IP1
CGAGTGTGAAGATGTGATAACAATTGTTCTACATGCACACAACACGATGAATGTACATCCTGTGTTAAAAACAAAGTTTTATTTGAAAGTGGTCTTTGTCTTGATATTTCATATGTTTTAGAGTGTCTTGATGTTTTAGACTCAAAATGTTTGAAATGTACATTTTGGCATGTACCAAACGAGAATGGTACTTTATGCGACAAAAAGGTGGTTTGGTGGGTCATACTTATCGTCGTGTTGTTTATAATTTGTGTATTGATAGGAGTAATCCTGACAATCATATTTATTGTGAAAATTGTAGAAAAAAGAATTCGACGTATAGCCAATAAGCAAACAACACTTTTTATATGAAACATTCAAACATTTCTTTTGTTCCTCTTGGAAAAAATCTTGTTGTTAACAAACCCCAAATTATGTTTGGTGACACTGAAAATCCTATTGGAGTTGGTGTAGAAAGTCGTGAGTTGATTTGTGTTGGGAACCCATCAAAACGTCGTTTAAAAATTCAATTTTCTGCAACTGAAAACATTATAAAATATACAATTAGAACAGAACCAAAAGTAATTTCTTTACAAAAAGGAAAAGCAGTTGAATTTGAAATATTTGTTAAACCAAAATGTTCATGCAAAATTGATGACAAAATCATTCTTTTTTCAAAAAACTTGGAAGACGGTATTACACAAGACAACCAAATAATTTTGAGTATTTACACTGAAATAACGACGCGACTTGACCCGGACGAATTGGTTGAAGACAAGAAACTTGGAGAAACTTCTTTTGGAATTGTGTACAAAGAAACTTTTAGAGGAAATTGTGTTGCAATTAAAAAAATGAAGGAATTCCACGAAAATGATTTAGATGAATTTGAAAATGAAATTAAGATGTTGGACGAATTTCAAAGTGAATATATCGTCCATTTTTATGGCGCAGTGTTTATACCAAATAAAGTGTGTATGGTCACTGAGTTTGCACAATTTGGAAGTTTACAAAACTTGATGAAAAACAGAACAAGTAATAATGTTGATATGAAATTACGAACTAAATTTGTATTGGATGCATCAAAAGGGATATTGTATTTACATGAGAATGGGATATTACACAGAGACATCAAACCAGACAATTTTCTGGTATTTTCATTTGATTTAAATGACAAAGCAAATGCTAAATTGACTGATTTTGGATCATTTAGAAATATCAATATGTTGATGACTAACATGACATTTACAAAAGGTATTGGAACACCAACTTATATGGCGCCTGAAGTTCTTGAACAAGAAAAATACAAAAAACCGGCTGATGTATATTCGTTTGCCATTACAATGTACGAAGTCATGGGGTGGGGTGAAGCGTATTCTGTTGATATTTTTAGATTTCCGTGGACCATTGCAGAGTTTGTGACAGCAGGAAAACGTCTCGAGAATAGAAAAAACATACCAGAAACATTATTCAAAATAATTGAAAAATGTTGGAAACAAAATCCAAAAGAACGGGAAACAATTACCCAAGTGGTTGATTTACTTCAACATGTTTACGAAATTTAATTTGATGTGTTTAATGTTTTTTTAATAGTTTAAAGAATATCCATATTCATCATTACAACATTTTAATTGATGCCAAAATACATTATGTGATGGTGTAAAAACAACAGCTCTGACATTATAAAAAGTCAAGCAAGATTATTTTAACTAATATTTAGAAATTAATACCATTTAAACAAATCATTTCTCACTGAATTTTTGCTTGTCAATTTGCTCGTTTAGTTTAATTGATTTAATAATTTAATTTAATAATATTGCAATGAGAAATATTAATTTACTACAAAACATGTTAGCAATATTTATAAGTAGATGAAAATGTATTTAATGGACAATACTGTTATAGATATACATTTTTAAATTAAAAAGGGTTTTAAAAACTTCAAAGTTTTTTTAAAGAAAAATATTATAAGTTGATTAATTTTTATAGTATTGATATATTATAAGTGATCACTCGACTTTTAATA
>NW_004440413.1:9428-14066 GCF_000330505.1 Entamoeba invadens IP1
GGTTATCTGCTTGTGATTTTAATATTAAAATTACTAAAATAGGAATAAACACTAACACATTTAATTTATCACTATAATTATACATTTAATTAATGTACTATATAATTAAAAATACGTTTTACGAATTCGTATCAAATTAAATTTTTTAAAAAGAGTTTGATTCTAACAACAACAGCAAAGCAAAATTTCTTTACTACAACACTTTTACAAATACTGAATATAACTCTCCTCTTTAATTAAAATATACCAATTGTTGTTTATGTAATGTATTAAAAAATTGTATTTATAACAAATGTAATATTATTTAAATACGACAAGTGACCATTAAAAACAATTTTTAAACGATAAATCATGACTTGGTCTCTTCAATGATTTTATTGACCAGCTCTTCGCCGTATCCGAATTGAGCAAGGTACTTCATTGCTTTTTCCTCAAGCAAAGCCCACTCGACTTCTCTATCAGCATAATACTTTCTCAGTATCACAATTGCAATTGCTGTTGTTACGCATTGTGTGTCCACTTTTTCATTCACAAATTTTTTTTGAATTGGTTCAAATTCATCAAAAATAGAGATAACATTTTCAAATCTTCCATCAAATTTTTGTTTGTTGATTAACTGATTATATTTATACTCATTTTTATCGGTATCATCGACGTCTTTTTTGCCTCTTTCTCTTTCCGGTTTATAACGGGAAGATCGGGTTGGCGGTACAAACTCATAAGCTCCTCTAATAATAGTTGGTTTGGATTGATTGTGTTCTATTTGACTGATATCAACTTGTTTTACTGAGTCTGTCTCCACTTTAGTTGACTTGTCTATTGCAACAAAAGTTGTGTATTTAGACAGGACGTTGTATTTTAGTGACAATTTCACACACTTCTCTTTCTCCTCTTTCGACTCCAACACTTTCAATTTCTCGAATGCTTTAAATTGTCCCAGAATGGTGTCTTTAATTCGTACCTTTTCGGTGGACGTCAATGTCACTTTCTTCTCTCCAACATTTCCAGTTAACGTCCCCTCAACTTTTGAGTCACTTGTTGTATCGAAGAACGCAAAAGTCTCTTTGTTGAAGATCCCAACAACTTCTTCACTTTTCCCGTCTTCAAAAACACCGGTTGTGAGTGTCACTTTCCCATTTTTGATTGCAGGCAACAAGACCTTGTTAGTAATTTTTGAAAGTTCTCTTCGCAAATTTTTGGTGTCTCTGACTACAACAGAAATGCCACCACCCACATTTCCAATGTCTTTGATTAAGTCTGAGTCGACGCCGTTGCCAAGTCCAATGCAATGGACTATCGCCTTTCCTCTGTTGTCTTCTAAATACTTGAGAATCTCAATCTTTTTATTTTGCCTAACCTGTCCGTCTGTCAGTAAAATGATTTGACTTTTCTGTGCCATCGCACTTTTTAGTGGTTCCAAGATGTTTGTTCCGCCATAGTTGCTTTCAAAATTCTCGACAGCTTTCGACGCAAAGTCAAAAGAAGTCTCGTCGTATTTTTTGAGACCAGAAAACAGCGAGTCAAATTGTGACCCAAATGAAATGATGTCAAATGTGCTGTCTGTTGGAAGTTGTCGCAAAAAGAGTTGTAAAGCACTCTTGAGAGACTCAATTCCTTTCCCACACATACTCCCAGATCGATCACATATAAAGATCACATCAACTGGTCCAACCTTCTCGTCACTCATAAATACAGACAAGCCAGTCTTCTCCTCGAGGTCTTCATCGTCTGTGATGTAAATCCCATTTTTATTTTACCGAGTTGTATCGATGTGATCTCACCCAACTTCTTTGTAAAAGTGCTTTTGGGTGATGAAATATCACCAACATACTCGATCGTAACTTCAGCATCAGTTTCTTCTTTTTTAGTTTTAGTTGATGTAAGAACTAAATTGTCGTCGACAACGGAAAGGGCGTGTGACGTATATTATTTTACACTCAGCAGTTTTGGTTGTGTCCAAATTGCCTAGTGAAAGAATGAGAGTGCGATCATCTGTTTTCTGGATGTCTGAAGTCGAATATCCAGAACTTTTTGCATCTGCTATTTCTTTCTTAGCAGCTTCAATCTCTTTGAGCGACGAGATCACCTCTATGTCGTTCACTTTGTATGAGTACCCAACTATGGCACTCTGGTTGTCATACTCAAAGCTGGTTGAAAGGTCAATTGGTGTTGGGTTTGTGTTAGTCACAAAGTGTGTTGCAGTCACTCTTGCAAAGCACCCAATCACCTCAATGTTGAAATTGATTTTTGAGAACGTGACAAGGGATGTTTTTTGTTCTGGTGAAGCCAGTTTATTAATAAGTTTGAAGTAAAGCAACATCTTTCTTTTTAAAAGATGTTATAACCTTATATTATGAGTTATGAGGTTTTTGATTTCCATTAACAAAAAAATATTTGTTAATTAGGAATGATGTTTAGTTAAATTTGTTTTGTATTTTTTGGCATTATAAATATTTATTTACAGTCAAAGTCACTTATTTGTGGGTTTTCTTGCACAAAAAGCTGTCTATTTGTAGGTTTTGCTAAGAATTTGGAAGAATATTCTTTGATTTATTCTTATTATCAAAAATTAATAAAAATAACCATAATTTTAGTTTTTAGTCTTTTACTAAAGTCTGCTTGTAAATGGTTGTCCACGTGACAAAATAAATACACAAAATAAGCCTTAAAAAATAGGAATTAGAAAAAAGTTGGGAAACCAAATAAAATTAAATAATAGTGTTTTTGGAGATTTTTCAACAGTTTCCCATAATATTACAATTTTAATGGTCCAAATTTTTATTATTATCGTTTTTAGACTGATAATATAATTACAGATACGAGTCTAAAGTTTCGACGAATACTAAGATTTCGTTTTATTATTTGAATACTATTTGAATAATAATGAACAAGGTTTTTAATTATTTTCAAAAAAACGTCCAAATACAATTATTATAAATAATTTATACAATGGTATAAAAATTATTAATTATTAGACGAAACCTCAGTACCACATATGTAATTATCAATCAAAAAATATTATTAATTATAGTATTTTTTAAATAAAATATAAAAACAATTATTAAATATTGAAACCATTATAACAGAAACTTAAAATAATTAAATTAAATGAGTTAAAAAAATACAAAAGAAGTCTTATTCCATATTAGATTTTGTTTCAGATACACCCAAAAAATAAAGTTATTTTAATTTATTTCAATTAATTATTCAGTTTCGAGAAGATACAACCTATTTGTATGTTTTGAATTTGATTGGTCAGTTAACCCACAAATAAGCGACTTTGACTGTATATAATTGCTCTTAATTTTTGTAGAAAACTAGAAATAAAAATGAATAAACAATTTAAATAAAATATATTATGTATATTAGAATTATAGTATGTAAACAATTAAGATGATATTGGGGATAGTTTTTTAATTTTATCAATGTCAAAAGTTTACATTGACTCTATGGAAACTGAGTATATGTTCATTGTTAATAAAAAGTTTGAAAAACGCATTTTACAATTTGTTTGTGTACATGTTTTATTGACATTTTTTCCTACCTTGGGGTGAATCCTTTGTTTAAGAGCAAAAACAACATTGAGTCGACCGAGTAAAAAATAAAATGACATTAAGACGCATAAAGAGTTGAGAGGCAAATTTAAACTTGATATTGGTTACAATAATTATAATCTTTTGATTTATAACAAAATCATAAGATATTATTATAATAATCATATTTATAATAATAATAATAAAAACTGATAAAAAAAATACAATTATTAAAAATATAAATTGATCACAATGATAACAATATTTTGTTGAGCGACGACGGAGTGTTTGTCGAAAAGATAACGGTTGACAAAAATCGAACCTTATTTATTTCACATTGCAATAACATTAAAATGGAACTAAAATTCAAAAATGTTGTTTAACCACTGTTGAAACCTTTCAATTTGTTTATAGTTTGTAAATAATTACAAAAATTAAGAATGAATTACGACCTTAAACTCTTATAAAAATAATGGTTTGTGTTTTATTGGAATATAAATATTGGCAACAGGAAAAGTGCTAACAATTTAAATTAATTCCAAAATGGCAATCAATTTATTTTTTCGTTATTTTTTGTTCAAATCTTGAGGATTATGTCTCTGTTGTTGTAATATTTTTGAATAAGATATTGTGTGTCAAAATATCCCTATAAAAATGAAACAGGTTTACAGTGGTTTTATAAAGAAAAAACAAAATAAACATTTTTATGGTTTTTGAAAAAAAAATAAAAAATGAATGTGATAATTATTTATTTTTATAACTATTGAATTTATATTTTATTAACAAATATTAAGAATTTTAAGAATTTTTAAATATTTAAACTGTGATTTTAATCAGATGTTTTATAAAAAACAAATCTATAAAACAAACTATAAACACATTTAATGAGTTTTCCAATTTACTTGTTCAGAGCTTGTTTAGTAGGCGCAACACATACTGGTAAAAGTACATTATTAAAAACTCAAAAAGGTGTTTTTCAGCAAAAAGAAGAATACATTAGAACAATTGGTGTCGATTTTTTAGTTGGTTTTTTATTTTGAAAATAAGAATATTTATCATTAGAAGAGAACTTTTATGGTTGACCGTCAAGTTGTATCTATGATTC
>NW_004440413.1:14166-17937 GCF_000330505.1 Entamoeba invadens IP1
CAAAATAGTTGTTAATTAATTTGTGAACCCCATTATGAATTTTTAATTCTATAAAAATATAACTTAATTAATTACACAAATTACATTGACTACACTTATTATTTTATATTAAATAAATAATAATATATCAAGAATTACACATCGTGTAATATTTGAATATTATATTTATACACACAATCAAATAGTTTGTAATTAAATGACAGAACAACCACTGAGTGATAATGTTGAAATTTTTGACATTGGTTCATTTAAAACCAGAATCGGATATGCTAATAAAAAAGCACCTGAAGAAGTGTTTAAAAGTGTTGTTGGACACTTAACACGCATGTATAATGGTTGTATGCAGGAAATGAGAGATACTTATGTTGGTAAATATTTTATTCACAATTGTTATTCAATGAATTTGAAATATCCAGTCCAACGTGGTTTAGTTAGTAACCAAGATAATTTTGGTAATATTGTTCATTATAGTATTTTTGATTGTTTAATCAAATACGCATCAGAATTACCAGTTCTGTTAACAGAATCAGTTAATTACACTAAAAACAAGAAAAATATTTGTTTTTAGTTTAATCTTCCATATTTTGTCTTATTTCGAAACAAGTATTATCATTAATGTCGACTGGTAAAAGTACTGGTTATTGTGTTGAATGTGGTGATGGAGTAACACAATTTGTACCAATTTATGAAGGTTCAAAAATTGAAAAGGGTGTGTCGTGTTTAGAACTGGCTAGACAAGATGTGAGTGAGTCCATCGAAAAATTGCAAACCAAAAGCGATTTACTTTTAAAGAATTTAATGAAAGATTATTTCTTGATGAAATAAAAGTAAATATGTGTTACATTGCTCAAGACTTTGAAAAAAAGGAAAAAGAAGCAAACAAACTCGAGAAGATTTATAAACTTCTTGATAAAAAAGAAATAAAGCTTGGTGCCGAAAGATTTGAATATACTGAACAATTATTCAATCCAAATAAATATGGAAAAGATATGAATGGTATTGCTGTTCAAGCTAATGATTCTTTAATGCAAATTGAACCAAATCTAAGAACTGAATTGTACGGAAATATTATGTTGGCTGGTGGAAGCACAATGATGCCTGGCTTTGTCGAAAGATTTAACACCGATCTTACAAAAATTGCACCAGAATCTAGGAAAATAAATGTAACTGCACCACCTAATGGAGACATTGCTGCTAATATGGGTGGCAAAATCTTTGCAAGTTTGTCAACTTTTAAATCTGCTTTTGTAACAAGAGAAGTTTATGATGAATGTGGACCAGATATTATCAACAGAGTTTGCCCATAAAACATTTCTGCTTTTTGTTTATTTCGAATAGTCACAATTAATACAAACAGAATTAATAAATATTGAATATAATATAATATAATTATATATTATATTTATAATATGTTAACTATATTTCGATTAATATTACATTATTTAATTTGTAATTAATGCACTATCTCATAAAATGTAACTTTTTGAAACTGATAAAACAGTTAATATATAAACAAAAATATCAAATAGAGTTTAATAAAGTATTTGAATTTGTTAAGTGTTCTGTATGTTATTATTTTGGATACATATATTCAATGAAAAATAACAATATAACGTGTGTTATCAATACAAAATCAAAGTACCATTCAACGTTTGCCATACACCACAAGTTATAAATTGAAATACTGAGCAAACTCATTTTTACCCACAATAATAGCATCGTGTGAAATTCATCAAAGTTGGAATTTTCAAATTTCATAAAAAGAAAAAACAACATTTTGGATTCGGTGTGGTAATACACTTTTTGAGCGAAACTGTTTATACTGTTATCTGTGTCACCAAACAAATCTGCTAATAATAAACAAAGAACAACCGATGAAATGACAAAAGGCAAAATTAAATACATTTTAATCACATTAATAACACCATAACTGAACACTCCCAATAACAATGTAGTAAGAGAAAATATACTCTATTTATATGTATATGAATCGTATGTTCCGATCATATTTTTGTACACGGCAAATATAATAAAACAATCGATAAGTGCGATAGCCTCATATTTGCACATTTCAAACACCAAATAAAGTCATATTCATTGGAGTGATAAAAACTCGATATTTTCAATATTAAATACAACATATAATTCACGACAATACACAAGAGGTATATTAAAAATGGCACATAATAATAGTTGTCAAAAGCTGTGTTTGTAAAAATAAGTTTATCAATTAACTGCATTAAAATTTTTGTACGAATTTTGTTTATTACAAATTTGACATTATTAGTTCATTGGCATTTACAATTTCACTGTTTTTCTCTTTGATATAAATTTCTTCCACGTTTTGTGGGAGAACAACCTTTGCATTCAAAATTTCGACTTTTTTCAAATTATCAAATATTGAATAATTTCCACTGGAATTCAAAATCAGCACTGTAGGAAGATATAAATGTTGGTATATCTTCTTCTTATTTTCATCGTCCTTTTCATCAAAACGGAAAACGTGTCTCCATGTTGTATTGTAAATATAATGCCCAAAACTTTTTTCAATTAAAAAAGTCCAAGTTGGTAATTTTTCGATTGCATTTTTTATTATTTTTGAATTTAAAAAATTGTCACTTTCAATACAAACAACAACTTTAATTTCTTTTGGTATTTCCATTTGATGAATTCTGTTAATAGTAGTCGTATCAAATAATGCGTCTTCACCGAAATGCATTATCAAAAGTTTAAGATTTGGGTATTTGTGCCAATTTATTTGATACAAAGAGTGTGTGTTGTTATTGTCAATAACTAATTTGGACACTTTTGATGTGTTGGTTGTTTCGACAGTTGGATTATTGTACGTTTTGAATTCAACATATTTTTTTGAAGCGACAGAAACACAATTTGACGGAAAATTGAATCGATTGAAATTTAACAAATTAGAAAACACCCCATCAGTGTAATTCACTTGGGTAACATTTTTGAAATCCATATGAATTGGTACATCAATTTGTTTTAAAATAGTCAAAGTTTCTATATTGGGCAAAATTTGATTGATTATGCATAATGACTGTGTTGGGTCGGAAGAGTCTAATACACTCCATGGGTTTGTTTTCATCATTAAACAACTTTGGAAGGTTGAAAATGAAACATGACAATAATTGATTAGATTGGATACTCGGATGTATAACATAACGTTCATCAAATAAACAGGCTCAAATTTTTTCATTATGTTTTTAAATGTTATTGTTTTTACAGTTCTTGATTTTGTTTATTTATTATTGAAAAGTTTTTGAAAAAAAGTCAGGCTTTTTTTCTCAAAGTACGATATAATCCAGGTTTAATTCACTTAAAATATTGTGGTATTGTCGGGTTTATTATATATTTTTGAGTAAAATTATTTTAAATAATTTTAAAACATAAATAACTGATCACGGTCTCCAGAAATGGGGGGAGGTCGAACACTTAGGTTTTCCAAAATTCGATAAAACTTGGTTTATTTCTTAATAATTATTAGTAAGAAATTGATTATAATTACTTTTTTTCTCTATTTTTTCGGGGAAAACAAGAAAAAAAGAGAACAAAGATTATAGAAAATTGTAAAAGAATAAAAGAAATGGCAAAATAACAACATTTTGAGGCAAAATGATAATTTGGTAAATAATCAAAAAAATTTACATTTTACAATGGGAAAAACAAGTGAATGGACAAAACCTATAAAAAATTACCATTTTTTAAAGTGAAATTTAATACTATATTTTTTAGTAAATATACTATACAATGTTA
>NW_004440413.1:18037-27469 GCF_000330505.1 Entamoeba invadens IP1
GACATAATATGGTGATTAATATTTAGTTTTGTCACAACAACACAATTAGAAATAAATGTGCTTTTTTTAAAAATAATCTTTAATAAATTAATCGCTTTTTAATAATTATTACATTTTTGAGATGTTGTTTTTGTTTTTTGTCCCAGAAAGTCAGTAATGTTGATATTGTAATGTAAAATGTAAAGAAGAAAACCATCTATCAAACATTTTTGGGAAATAATTTATACAAATATTTTTGTAAAAATGTTTTACAAAAATAATTACATTACATCAGCACATTTTATGTAACTTCTTAATAAAGTAAAATATAGTTATTTCATTATTGAACAATTGTTTTGTTTTTAGGGCCCAATAGGATATAAAACAAGAGGGTATTTTTTGAATACAAAGTCGGGAATAATCAATTACCAACCAATGCCACACAATACACAAAAATGCTACTTGTTTGTTTCAATAATATTGAAATGTAACAATAAATGCCTTTTTGGATAAACAAACACGCATTTTTATTTACAATAATATGATTTGGATTATAATATAATTTGATGTATCATAGTCTAAAACTTTTATTGTTTTATTATAGTTTAATATTATATAAACCCATAATTTTTGAAAATCAATGATAATTGAATTCAAAAGGATGAAAAAATAATAAAGAGTAATTAAATTGTGCTTATGGTGGGTTTGGTTTTAATTGTTTTCAAAATTATAATAATTATAATATGTTAATCAATAATAATAATTTCGATTTGTGTTAAATAAAATGAACTTATAACAATCTACACAATAAAACAATAAAAGTTATAGTTATTAATTCCATTTATTTTAATTTTTTTAAACTATCTTTGTTTCATATTTATTAACAATTTAAATTTTTGTGTTATTTTTCCTGAGTTTTACGTCGAATAATAAATAATAATAATCTTATTATAATAAATGTATGAATTCTATTTTTTTCAACACTGCCCCGATTCCCTTCATCAATTTTGTTGTTTTTTATTTTTAGTTTTCATACAAATAACATTTTCCCCCTCAATATTATGTTATCAGAGAATCGACATTTTGCTTTGCTCACTTTTTTACTAAACCAAAAAAAATTGTGTTATGAAAAAGAAAATCATAAAAATTATTATTTTTTTTGTCTATTGTTTTTATTTTTCTTTTGTTTTCTCGACGATTTTGAGAAAATAACCCCAAACCTATGTGTTCGGTCCCCCTAAAACTGGAGACCGTGAACTGATTCAGGGCTGCAAACCGGATTTAACTGGTGGCTAGCCCGTCTTAATTTTTAAATATTTTCAGCCAGAATTTGTGTTTGGAACTATTATTTTTAATTTGTTGAATAAATTAATTAGGATTTGTCAGCCAGTAGTGATAAAAAAATGGCTAGCCACAAAATCGTCCAAACTATACACATTCTAAAATGATGGTAAAAAAAGAAAACCATTTAAATAATGAAAAATAGAAAGTATAGTTTCATGTAGTTTTGAAAAACCATAACAAATCTCCATGTTAGGGTGCGCAATCGCAAGAGTAAAAAATCCTAAAGTGGTAGAAAGAATCTTTTGTGGTGATAACTGAGTTGATATTGCTCAAATTTCTTATATTTACTGAAAATGGTAAAAAAGAGACAAAATTCTTCTGTTTTCTGAAACGTGTACACAATTCACAATTAAAAAAACAGAAATTCCTTCTTCGAACCAAAAATGCAAAATATTTAAAATATAAAAAAGAAATAACAGTTTTGTCAAATTTGAACAATTGAAAGTAAACTATAAAGAACTTGAATATTTAAATCAATACTTAACTTTTTTTCAAAAAAAACTAAAACCTTTCAACAGACGGCAAAAAAAAACAATTAGTGTCAACTAAAAAAACCAATTAAAAATGTTTATTTAATTAAAATTATATTAATCCTTAAAACAAAACTTGTATTTAAAAAATCAATAAAAAACACATGCAAGAATTCAAATTTTTTTTTTGTTTGGAAGTATTTTGAAAAAGATTGTAATAAGTGTTCCAAACATCGCAATTTCAACGCGAGATGTTCAAATTGTAAGTAAAAAGTAAAGTGCAAATTTTGTCATAAATACTTCAATTTTCAAGGAACAACGTCCTCTATGAGAACCCACTTTTATTCACTTCACCCCGAAAACATCGATGAGAATGACATAGACGATTTAGAAGTATTAAAAAAACTATTCGAAAAGTGTCGAGCTCAACACACTTTTGTTAAAATTTTTCATTACTGGAAATATTTCTTGGCGACAGGTAACAAATCCATTCTTGGTCAAGTTGATCAAGCTCCTTGACCCCAATGTGAAGCTATGTGGAACCACCACATTTAGAACTTCATTGCTAAACAAAGTCTACAACGACAAAATGAAAAGTTTTATATCCGAAGCCAGAGAAAAAAACAACTTTTGTTTTTTTCCAATTTATCGAATTATATTTATTCTTTTTTGTTTTTAAGTTGAGACTTGCAAAAAACAATCTCAACTTTAAAAAACAAGATAATACCATTTTTATAGTTATTCCTTTTTCCTTTTTTACCATCAAATTTTATATTTTTGTGGTAAGAGAATAAAGTTTTTTGGAGGTTTGTAAAAAAAGATGAAGAAATCGGCATTTTTTGGTGATGAAAATGATTTTGAAATTAAAAATGCAAATAATAATAAAAACTGTTTTTTTTTCTTTTTGTTGATGATGTTTGATTTTTTGGTCGAAATGGCATATCTCAAAAAGGAACTACAAGTTCCATTGAATTTGTAGATTGCGATTATTGAAAAATAATGATTGTCTTATGCAAATAGATTTTTAATGTAAAAACGGGCTTTTTGGGCAATTTTGGTTTGCGGTTGCGCACCCTACTCCATGTTTATTTAATAGTTTTAAAATATAGTAAATTAAATTAATGGTAATAGTTTGTCGTTTGTGTTAAACAAAAAATACTTAAGTAAATTATAGTAATAAATGATTATTTATTCAGAAAAGAAAAACACAAAAAACAAAAAGACAAAAAACAATTTGTTATACCATTTTATTATTATGTTTTAAAAAAAGTTAATTTCTGTAAAATTGTAATGTATAACAACATCTTTATTTTGAATAATTTATATAACATAAATATAAACATTTAATTGTTTGATGTGTTGTGTTTTCATCAACAGACATTACTTGTTTTTTTAAGTAATAATAATAATTAGGATTTTTGAAGTATTTTAATTAGATATTCTACAAAATGATGTACTACTTGATAAAATAAAGTATATTGTTATTTTACATGTACTCGAAATACATATTTAAATAATTTGCCTGAATCTAACACTTTTTAAATTTTAAATAAAAAAGAAAATGTTCATAATATCCAACATTAACAATTTATTTTAGATAATAATTGATAATATAATAGTGTAACATTAAACACAACAATTTAACGACCATTTAAATGTGTTTGGAAAGGGATTATACACAAAACTAATTAAAAATATTATTTATTTTTAAAATGTAATAAATTGTTTTTGTAAGTCAAAACAAATTGTTAAATTTTGTGCAACTCGATCCAAAGTTGTTAACAACCTGTATTGAATTGTAAATAAAACTATTATCATGTTTTCATTATTAAATTTGCTGTTTATAACACAACGAAATGAACATAAAAATAAATATATACATGGTATCGTCCAACCTTGTAAAGTCAATTTATATATCATAATTTTCATATATAAAACAACAAACTGTCATATAAATTAATTTGTGTCAAGATTTTAAGACACTTTATTTTATATTTTGGTTTCAATAATGCTGATAATTAAATTGAGAAACAAATAATGACTCTTTTTGTGTTTTATTTGATACACTGATTTATGTTTAATGAATATAATGAAATAGTGATTACTTTAAGGTTTGAACAAGTTAAATTATATATCATGTTCTAACACAGAATGTAATGACAACATTTTTTTTATTTAATTCCAATGACATTTTCTTATTATTTATTTATGCCATTCAGTAATTTTTTTTCTCAAAAAGTTGTTTGTTTTATTTTTCTTTAGTTTTTGGTTCAAATATTTAAATTTTTCTTATTTGTTTTTTTGGTTATTATTTGTTTTTCAAAACACTTTTGGTCTTATTATTTGAAGAACGAAATAAAGTGCAGTTTTGAGCAAATTATTCAAAAAAGTTCCCAAAACAGCATATTTTTTGATTTTTATAATTATTTTCTTTAAATTAAGCAAAAAAAATTCTTTTGTGAATAGGATTTTTTATTTTATCCAAAAAGATAAAATGCCATTTTTACTTTTTCAAAAAACGATTATTTAATTGAGGTTTGCAGCTCTGAACTGATTAAATCAACTTTCTATAGTTTAATAGTTATATTATTATTATAATTATTTGAATCAATCATAACTATTATATGATTTGAAAAGTAACCCATAAACTATATAATTAGTTAATTATATATTCACAAATTCATTTTACAGTGTTATTCACTGGGTTTTAGATTCCAACGAACTTACAAGAATTTTTAATTTAATTTTAATTAATTTTAAACATTCAATAGAAATACACAAGAATAATACATGTTCAAGCAATGAAACTCATTAATTGAACATGTTTGGCAATAAAAAAATAAATGTAAATGCATTATTCGCTTTTATAAAGGATGATGTATGGTGCTGTTGTGACCTTTTCCAAGTATTATTTACCGATTGTAAAATAAAAAATAGAGTATGGTTTTGATTATTATTTTTTGTTTAAAAATTTATAATAAGTAATAATTTCCGATTGGTTAAATAGAGTGAATAAAAAATAGGCGATTTTGAATTCGCGTTTTAATGTTAACCTTTTAAGTACCATATTTATTTTATAATGTATACTAAATCAGATTATATTAATTTTAAGTATATCTTATAAAAAAAATAATACACTTCAAATTTTTGATATTTTTGAAAAGTGTAAAAAAATTGATAGAGTCAGTCAAACAACGTTGTCCTTTCTCCAAATTTAATCCTTTTAGTTTTATATTTTTAGAATAAAAACAATTTTATCAAAAAATTAAATCAAAGACAAATTCAACATTTTTTCCACCAACTATAATAAAAAATAGAGTTTTTTTAGTAAATATTATTTTTAATTTTGGTAAAACAAAATTTTCTTTTGCTCTATTATTCCCCCTATTCTTGCGAAAATCTACTTAACTTAAAATAAAACTTCGATTATAAGAAATAATATATAAACATATTTGAAAACTTGAAATAACAAATGAATACATCACCCATACCAACACTTGGATATTAGGACATATGGACATTGATTGGTTCGACTCACATTAACTTTGAAATGTATTTCGACCAATTTATAATTTAGATGTAAAAAAGCCGAAACATTCCAGTATATACAGGATTTGTATGATAAACTGAATATACAATTGTATGCACATGTCAATAGAAGTTTATTTAATTACAACAATTTACCAAATTACACCACCGCAGATATGGCAGAAACTTTGGAGTACTCCAAGTGTCAATGTAAAGTAATCGAAGAATTGCTTGAAGCATCACGTGGAGCGTATTGCAGTATACTCGACATCAAATAAATTAACACCCACATAGTTAATTGTTTAACAATCCTAAAGAGTTATGAACAGTAACATGATGGATTTAACCAACTGTATTATATATTAAAACAATTGAGATGTCCACTTCCAGAAGAATGTGTTGTTTTGAATCCAATAAAAAAGTTGTTCCTCAAACACAACAAAGTCCTGAAATACAAGTCAACAATGATGATACTATTGATATTATTAACTCTGTAAAAAGAGTTGATGAAGTTGACGAAGACAAAAATGACCACACACAGGGACACGAAGAATCTTCATTATCAATGGAGGAAATTGACCGGTACTATAACAGAGACATTCATATTGAACCTTGTTTATCAGATACCGAATTTGATTGTGATAAACTAATGGATTATCTTGAAAAAATCAACAGAGTAGACCTTTATGATTATGTGCTCGACACATTAACCAGATTTTTCAAACTTGGAAGAAACAAAGCTGCTTAGAATAGACGAATTCAGTTGTTTAGATGTAAAGAATACACGACAAAGAAATTAAGAATTAAAAATAACAAATTTTATTAAAGTTTGACAACAAATTTGTCAAAAAAAAGTGTGGAAGAAACAAATTAAATTGGTAAAAGAGCAGCGAGGCAAGTCAGGTAAAGGGTCATTGTTTAGTAAGTTCGAATCGACATTGATTCTTGAGTTTGTTAAACAAAGAGAAAAGAGTAACGATCCTGCGACTAATAACGATATGATGTCGTTTATAATCATCAATTTCGATCGCGAAGACATCAAAACAAAAAGTCTCTATGGTTTCGTCGCAAAAGAAAAAAGAATACAAACTGCAAAAGGTCAAATAATAGAAGAAGGAAGAGTTACCATGAACATGTAACAAATTAATTGTTATTTTGTAATACTAGATAATAAAATTAGTGGTATTCCGACCGCCTTTATATTTAATTGTGATGAGTCGGGGTTCCAAAAATGGGTGGATCAAACGGATCACATTGTGATAATATCCACCAGAGACGGTACATCCAATGTGAACGTGCCTATTTACAGGGAGGGAAAAAGACAAACAATGTTGGGTACTATTTGTATGGACGGTTCATCACTTTCGCTATTATTCATTGTTCCTACTTTGTCTGTGGAAAAAAATTATTAGTGAATGGAATAACAAAATATAGAGTTTGTCTGAAGTATGCAAGAAAGTCGTTCATTTCAAAAGTTTTGTTTAATGAGTGACTTCAATGTGTATTTATACCATCAATTGAAGATAAAACAAAATAATAAAATTATCATGGTAAAGTAGCACTCATAATGGATGGTTATGGATCACACGTGATTGTATCTGCAATTAAAATTTTGACAGACAACAAAGTTAGCGTTTTTTTTTCACATCATCACTTTTCACACCTACTACAGATGTTAGATGTTGGCATCTTTGGTAGCCAAAAACGCTTGTGCTCAACAGATTGCACCGTTTCTGAAGAAGATTATTCGGAATTGTCATACAATGCAATTCAGATTTTAACAATCGTGAATGCATGGGAAAAAGTCATAACTTCGAAGAATATTATTTCTTCTTTTATTGCATGTGGACTTGTACCAAAATTGACAAAAGAGTTGAGCGTTGTATGTAAAGTGATAAAAAAAGTTGCCGGAAGATCGAGTATTATGTTAGTGAAGAAGCAATCATATTGTATATGACATCTTTAGAACCCATATTATAGGATGAATTGCTAATAAAAAAGCATTAAAAAGATCAGACGAGAGTCGAGATTTATTGAAAATTCATAACTGACAATTTAGCATCATATAAAGATATATTGTCATAGTCGGGTCAAGTTATCACAATTATAAATTGTTTTTTTTATATTTTTTTATGAAAACAATTGTAAATTATTGAAAAATACAATAATATTTTTTTATATATTATGCTCGTTAATTAAAATTATATTAACTATAATTTAACAATCGTTAATAATAATTTATAACAAGGGTAAAAATTTAAATGGGTTTAGCGAACACAAAAACATAAGACTTTATGTGTTTGAAAATTAATGTATAATAACAAGGAGATAAAAAGCAACTAACACATAGAATTGGTGTCATAACCACACTTAAATGTTGTCAACAGTCTTTAATACAATGGTATGCTATACACACCCGAAACATGTAAATTTGGTTTTACTATCCAATTCACAATTCTATATATGTTCTTTGTAACACATTCTCGCCTTTAAAGTTCTTTCTAATCAAACGCGACCTTTTGCGATGGTTATCTGAAAACGTTTCTGTTCAGAAAAATAACAATGATCTTGAAATTTATTGTTTATTTGTTTTAATTTGTTATTGAGTTTGAAAAATAAACAAAAAATAAAAATAAAAAAAGAAAAAAATGTTGCATGGTGGTTTTAAAATTATTTTGTATTCATTTCGAATAAAATAGAAAATGCATCGAAAAAATCGAAGGGGACAACGTTTGGAAAAAGGACAACGTTATTTGAACGACTCTAATATTTTAATAGTATTTTAATTATATCAATGGTTATATAAAAATCATCATAAATTTGTGTGTTTTTAATAATCAGCTAAAGTTAAAAATGAATCAATAGTAATAATTGTTATAATTAAACCATTATTAATGGTTTCTAATTTTGACGATGTTTTATAGTTTTGTTATTATTTAAATGTATTTTCAGGGTTTAAGACAAAAGACAACCTGTTCGCAACTTGATAAATATTTTAAGTGTGTTTAAATGTGTGGGTAAGTATTAGCTTTATGGTTTGTTTGTTTATTTTTTATTATCAACGCAGTTATTTAAAATGTTATATTGACGTTCAGATTGGTTAATGCAGCTCATTATTACACTTTGGTTTGTGTTTTTCATACGCGGGCCGGTCGTAAAGGCCGTGAAACACAACCAAAAGTATCGTAAATCATTTTTATGTCGAGTGTTGTTTGAATAATAACAAAATAATGATAAATTTATTATAAACATGAATAATTTAATGTATTGTAAATAATTAATATTGTTATAATTTCTTGTGTTGAAAATTATAATAAATTTTATAATTTTGTAACTATAATATTAACTATATTTTCCTTTTTCAAAAATCGTGACTGTGTTGGAAATAGTGGTTTTTGTCCAGATTTACTTGTTATTTGTTGTAGTTATATTGATTTAAATGGCTTAAATTCAATGTTTTACATGTTAGTTAGTTTTAGCCAATAAATTGGAAATAAATTAACCATAATTAATATATTCGCTTTTAAATTAATACCTTTATTTTCACCCCTGTAAACTATTGATTCAAGTATTAAAGCTTATTTATAATGGAAATAAAAAACACAAAAAAATCAACAAACGATCAAAAAAACACAAAATCAAGAGTAAAATTATTTTATGTTTTATGACACTTTTAATATTATCTTTATAAAAATATATTCATTTTCCATCAAAAATAATACATTATAATCACTTAGTCTTATACACAACTTTGCCTTATGCAAGTTTTATATTGTTAAATTTAGAATTAAATATACTATTACAGTAGTGGAATAAACCCACTTAAGTGAGTAAATTTTGTGAAACTTTGGTTGAACTTTAAGCCAAAATAGAAAAAACTTAAGTACCACCCTTTATAAATAGGAAAATGGGTTTGATTGGGTATTTTCTTTGTTTTTTGAGAAAAAAGTCAATTTTGCTCGAGAAGAAAAAAATATTTGAAATGGTTTTTTATTTTAATTAAAATAAACTTGAAATATAGCTTTTGTTTTTTACAAAAATCGTTTTGAGAAGTATTTTCTTTTGACAAAAATAAGCTCAAAAAAGGTTCAAAAAGTGAAAAAAGAACAAT
>NW_004440413.1:27569-45949 GCF_000330505.1 Entamoeba invadens IP1
GAGTGTATATCGTAAATGTGGTTTTTTTACACAAAAATGTAAAAATCGTACACTTTTTTGGTCAAATACCAAATGAATTCTGGATTCGACAATTTTTCCACTCAAAGCATTAAAAAACAGTGTTTAAACTTGAAAAGGACTTAAAAAATCATAAAGTCTTTACCAAAACAAGTCAACATATAGCCCAAGTTTTGCAAATGTCATGGAATAAACTTTAATTAATTATTTTTTTTGTTAAAATGTTATTAAAATGTTATTTTTAATAAAAAAAATAATTTGTTATTATTAAAATGTTTTTGCTTTATAACACAATTTCATTTTTTTTAATTTTTTGTTATTTCCAAAAATAAAACCTAAATTTACTCACTTAAGTGGGTTTATTCCAAATTAAGTACTAAATATTGTCACTGAATATTATTTAATTATTTCTTACCAAAAACACCATAAGATCTATTTCAGTTTTAATTTATTATAATTTTTTAACTAATATTTATAAATTAAAGTCTTGCATAAGGCAAAGTTTCACAAAAGGCAGAGTGTCTATACTGTAGTAAATTTTAAAAAATTTACTTTTATTACTAAGGTTTCGACCAGGATTATGGTTTCGACTAATAATTGATAATTTTTATACCATTTCAAAAACTAAATATAAAAAATTATATCTAAACCATTATTTTATAATAAATATGAAAACTTGTTCATTATTATTCAAATAGTATTTTAATGGTAAGTTGAAACTATAGTATTACATTTGTATTTTTTGTATAAAATTAATTTAATAAAAGTAATTTTAATTTGAATACGAAAAAAAATAAAATGATATTTATTTCACTTAAAAAACAATTGGATGGCACGCCTTGAACCATTTTATTTACGAAACGTTGTCTTATATCTCCCAAAACTTTCAGACCTTGCCACTTTTGTTTGTATTAACAAAAAGTCTTGTGATGTATCACAGAGTTTGTATATCAATCCATTTAATCTTCCTCAAATCATTCCAATTCAAAAGATTGTCACTTTATTTCCAAAATTGGAGACTTTGTACCTTCCTTATAAAGTTGACTATGATTTGTCTTTCTTAGAGAATTTGAATACTTTCATCATTGAGTTACGACGAAATTACAAGACGCCAAAGTCTCAAGGCCCTTCAAAAAGTGTGACCTCACTCTTGTCGACAGAATGGTTTCCAAAACGTGTGAGGAAACTTCGCATCTTTGAAGAAGAAGTCTACACTTTTGCAGATAATATCAGCAAGTATGTGCAACTTAAAACCGTCACATTTGGGTTCAAAGAAAATGATTATATGGAAGACTTCATAAAAATCATTACCCACAAAACTCTGAGAACTGTGACGTTTTCTGCTGCTGCGTGTAATGCCAATTTAATTTCCGCCATCGATTTTTCAGATCTGTCCGACACGCAATTTAATATTCAGTTCTTCGCTGCATTCAACTCGGAGTTGTCCATTGAAATAGTCGAAAAGCTTTCAAAACTCCCTCCAAACGTCTGTGTATACATCTCTTATCTTTCTGACACCATTTTGGATTCATTGTACAAAACAAAGAACATCACTTATCTCCCATTTCTAAGCGAAAAAGAATTGTATCGTACAGTCACTAAAGTCCTCAACAAAAATTTGAACGACAAAAATCTCTTCTCTTTCATGCAAAAAGCTCTTCCAAAGGTAATCCAAGTCGTTAAAGACTTCACTCAACAAGACGAAAAAACGTCCGTTATAAAAGTTAACTTCACAAATTTGAAGGAGGAGTTTTGCATGGAAATAGTTGTTTTGTATAAAGTGCGTTTTGTGGAGCTCATAATGTCGAAAACCGTTAAAATTTTAAAGACGCGTTGAAAAAAATTGAATAGCAAATTTTAAATCAATTTGTTTATGATTTAAAGTAAATTATAATTTTATATTGTATTTTTTTTAGTAAATCAATTTTCACACAAAGGTAAATTTAAAGACACAAGCAATAAAACTATAAAAATAATTATTTTAAAATGTTATTCAAATTAATTGGGTAAGTATTTTTCAAAACGCTCATAGTAAAACATGAACTCTTATTTCACCTCTTCTTCGTCAAATGAAAATATATATCTTATCCTTTTCCTTCTCTTCTTCGTGCTTTTTCTCTTTTGGTTTGATGAGCTTTTTAATGTTTTCTTCAAACTCCTGTAATTATTCCATTCCAAAGTATTTATAGATCTTTTTCGTTTCTCCGATTGGGTCTTTAGTCAGTGCAGAAAATGAAACGTCATAGATCTGTTTTTCACGCTGTGGATCCTCATTGACCCATTTATCTCTCGCTGCAATTCCATTCTTCAAACACAGCCAAATGATTTTGATGGTATTATCATTGGTCCATTTAATATCATCAAGTCCAACATCACCCACAAAATTGCCACGAACTGCCAGGCACCCCGAAATCAGTCTTTTGAGCTCCGGAATGATTTCTCTGTGTATCCACAGGATTCTTCATTCTGTTGCATTCACAAAATTGAAGAAGTGCAGGGGCTCCACAAGGTGAGAAACTGCTTTCAAACACAAGTGGATTTTTCATTTTCTCATTTATTTTCGACTTGTCGGTGTCATACCAGGGACACTCCTTTTTGTCCAGCAAATGCATTTTAAACTCGTCCATTAACCCGTCATACACAAATTTGAAATATACGTTCCAGAGGTGTTCTCTATAGTGTTCGAGTCTGGGAAGACTGAGCGAGTACGTCCACGAAAATCCAATCATCTCTTGGAAGAACAGTTCTTCTTCACAATGTTCCACGTCTAGTTTATGTCGTTTGTTGAGGTCTTCATTTAGCATCGGCTCGATCACTCTCTTTCAATAGTTGAGACGACTTTCAGAGGACATTGTCTTGCTCCCTGGACACAAGTGTTCGTACATTCCAATAGAAGTCGCGTATTGGATCCGATGACATCACAGAATGTGCAAAAGTAGAGCCACTGCGTGGCATAGACACTATAAATAATGGATTTTTGATCTCTACTTTTTCAAGGTTTTCTTTGTCTATTTCTTGCTCATATAAAAAGCGCAAACAAACACTGAAATTGCCTACACAGTATTTAAATACATTTTTAAACATCTGAGAGTTCGGATCAAAACAGCCAGCAAAGAATTCTCGTACAGCTTGTTTAAATGGGTAGATTCTAATTGAGTGTGATACCTTTGTGGTAAAGTCTTGTACTCTTTAGTGTGTGTTGGGTCAAGTTGACACATCAACCGAACGGCATTTTCCTGTATCTTTGCATATATTGAATTAAAAGCAGACTCGGGTAATTCAGTGAGGAAATATTTGTTTGAAGTATCAAATTTGTATTGTTCAACATTGGTGAAAACAAATGTTTTGCTCATTTTGAATATGAATAGATCTAAATACAATTTAAGGTTGTTGATAATATTTAATAGAGTTGGAAATTAATACTTTAAAAAACAATTAATGTTATGTTTTAATGTATTTTCAATTTTTTTGAATTAAAATTCAAGTTTATATTTTTGTCATTTGTTACGAAATATAATGATACCATAATTTTTTAAGTTGGTGAAAGTTATACAACAGTAAGGATTATTGAGTAAAACTTTCAAGTGTTCATGATAAACCAATAAAAATAAATAATTCATTTATACAGTCATAACAAAAAGGTGTCTAGTTCGAAAAAACCCGTCTTGAAAAAAACGAATAAATTAATTGGTATTTTTCATCAAAATGTTATTATTATGTTATATATAACAAAAATAAATAACAAAAGGGAATAACAAAAAATGAGTTAATTTGCTTTTCGGGGTCGACCTCTTGGGTTTTTTGGTTTCTTTTCTAATATTGATTTTTCTTCAGGAGTCTTGTTTATACTGCCTTTTTTTATTCCTCTTGTAGATTTGGGTTTAGGGGGTTCGAGCTTCAAATACAAACGTATTTTAGACAGACTTTCTTGGTTGATTTGTTCGTCGACTTCGCAGTCTAACAACAATTGTACTTCGTCGTCGATGTTTAGATCGTTTGTTTGATGAGTCTGTTTTTTTTCGCAGTTCACAAACTTTAATAGCTGTTATAGAAACCCTAGGAGTTGGAAGGTCTTCATATTTAAACCTTCTTTTTAGTTTTATTGGAGTTATTGAACTAAAAAAAAATAAAATTCAGATCCTTGAAAAATAGAGGGAATTCTTCCCTCAATCTTTTACACTTGAAGGGATCAACTTGAAAAAAGTACTCTTTCTTTTCCGAGTCGTATTTGAATGTTATACCCGCACCCACGATCAGGCGTTCGTCATTTTTGCCGTTTTTTGCTTTTCAAAAACAGGGAGCCCCTCTTAACAATTTCCCAAAAAAACACTTGAGAAAAAAACAATTGTTTATTATCACCAATATTTTCACTAAAAGCAAAGTTAATTTTTGTTTTTTGTTACTTTTATTCCATTTGGTTCTTTAACCAACTTTTATTTATTTTTATAGTTTTTTTGTGAACAAATTTGGCAATAATGTATACTGAAATAAAGACAAATTCAATTTAATTAATCCTTTAATATATAGTAAATTAATTATAAGTAAAATTAAATGTAATAGTTTATAATCAAGATAAATTTTCGTAAAATATTTTGTAATAAACATAACAAAATTTTTAATATAATTAACTATAATTTAATAGTTTAATAAAGTCAATTCATTTTTTTATAAACAATATAACTTCGAAAAAGATCGATGGACTATTTTATGAAATAAAAATATAATTGAATTAAAAAATATATAGTAAATTAACTATTAGTAAAAAACACTAAAAAACAAAAACAATTTTGTTTATTTATAAAAATACATTGATGCAACAAAACAAAATGTATTAATATTATTATAAATTTTTAATGATTTATTATAATAAAAATTTATAACATGATTGTTTCGTTTGTTAAATTGATCTTTAAAATAAATAATATATCAAAATGTGACATCAAAATATTTTTCAATTTATCAACACTTATTATAATTAAACACGTATATTTTAATTAAAAATTGTATATATTATTTATGTTAATATATATACCAATTTAATTAAATCAATTACATTTTATCTTTTGCTTTTTGAAATTGATACCATTTTTGGATTCCAAACCAAAAAAATAAATCTTCGAAATAAAAACAATTTCATATAATTTGCCTTTAATTCAAGTTTATTCTAGTCGTCACACGAATTAAATTAAATAAAACGGGTTAATTAAGACTTTTACAAAAACATTATATTTCAGAATAAATGTCAACCATATAATTGTCTATTTTTGTGTTGTTTCAAAAAAACTTTTTTAAAAATAACAACAATAATTAAAAAAATGATGTTTAACTAGCCCGATTATGAACACAAAAAGCAACTCATTATTTACTTTATACAAAAGTTGGTTTGTAGAAAAATCTATTCAAAATGTTTTTTTATAAAAAATAGTAAAAAAACAAAACTCTAAAATAATTTTAAATAGTTTTTTTGTGAAAACAATATGATAAAAATAATCAAAAACCGACGCAACTTAAGTTAAAATAAACTACACTATGTCTATTCCAGAGATATTTTTCACAAACAATATCATTTTGCATGCAAACAAAGGGGTTGAATGATAAATTCAATTTTTATTTTTGGTGTTTTATAAAGCAACTTATAAAAAGGACAAATAGCAATAAAAATTGAACAGTAAAATACGTATTTTATATAAATATATTTCTTCTAAATATCGCATAATCATTGATTGTTTATTTAATGTGGTAAAACAAAATTTAATTTGCTTCAAAAACTACAAAAATATTGAGAAAGAAAATGCAAATTGGGATTTAAAGAATCAATTTTAACTAAATTTTTAATTTGTTTAATTATATTGTAATTGTTTTAATTGTTTAATACGGCAAATTGACGATTAGAAAAAAAAAACAACCTTTTTAAACTATTTATAAATTGTCTAATTTGTTTTTGTGTTTTTTTACAACATTTTATTGTTTTGAAAAATGTGGAACAATCCGATTGAAACAAATCAAATAAAGCGTTTTAGGGTTTTTAAATCTATCTCATATTATAAATTAATTTATATATTAATTACTTTATATTAGACTTTGTAAATTAGCAATAAACTATTTATGTTTATTTGGTTTTAAAAGACTTAATTTTAAATAAATAAAATTATTTATAATAATTTCTTTTTATTATGTTCAATATAATTAAAATATAATAAAGTGATACCTTTAATTAACTTTATTGATACTATTTCCAAAAAATTAAACTATAATAAATTATTTGTTGTTATATAATTATTGTAAACAATAATTGCCTGGTCATTTTTTAATGTAATAATTCCTTGGACGAGATTAAAGTAAATAATCAATACATTTCATACACAGAAAGTGGAAATTATATTTAAAAAAACTATAACGAATAGTTTATTTATCATAATGTATAATAATTAAAGAGTAATGAAAGTGTATTTTTTGGATTTCAATTATCTCAAATACTTTATTTTTCAAAAAACGATTTGTGTTGAAGTAATGCCTTTGCAAGAACTTCAACTTCCTCAGCCGTCGTCTCAGTTTTCAACCCGACCAAATGAGCAAGGTCATTGTATCTCTGGTCTGCAACATATAAGTTGTACTTTGGACACTACGCCATCTTTCTTGAGATAACACCATTGTATCGAATAACATGTGGTGACAACATTGCAACAGATCGACCATATGGAAGATGGAAAGCAGGTCCTATTTTGTGAACCACTGAATGAACAACCCCAAGGAACGCGAAAACAAATGCCATGCCATCAATGGTAGCTGCATTGTGCATCTTCTTTCTTGCAACAAAACCCCGTTGAATGACTCGAAATAGTCGTCGAAGACTAATTTGACTACTTTTTTAGCAAGACCGTTTGTGTATTTATTGACTATAACTGAGACATAAGCTACAACAACACGGACTAAAACATTGATACCACAGTCTGCTAGAGCTTTCTTTATTAATGAGACACAGAACATTGGGTCGATGATAACAACTGATGGAATCACTGAATAATCTACAGGTGGACACTTTTTGCCAGTCTCAGTGTCTGGGATAACAGCAAGTGGAGTGACTTCAGACGCCATGCCAGTTGTCAAAGAACTCATGAAACAAATTTGTGAAAAGTACAAGAAACAAGCCAAGAGTGGTACTGAAGAATTTAAATTTGGTAAGATCAAGATTTTCTTCAAGGTTGGTGTTCTTGCTGAGATTGAAGAGAGGAGAAGAGTCGATGAGGAACCGCAACCAAGGACAAAGAAATTGAAGCCCTCAAGAAGAAACTTGCTGAAGAAATTGCAAAGATTGAAGCCGCTGAGAAGGTACTTTTGAAATGAAAATCAAGAACGTCGACTTGGAAGCTTAAGTCCAAAAGTTTAAAGAAGATATTGAGCCAAAGAAGGTTTCTCTTGACAAGGTGGATATGAAGTCACAAAAAGACATAAAACACATTGAAGAACTCCAAGGCGATATTAAGAGAGGAAAGGAAGACTTGAACAAGTTAACCACAGAGTACAACTAACTTGAAGCTGATAATCAAAGACTTCAAAATGGAATTACCGAACACAAAGCGACTATTGCCAAGAAGGATAGTGTTATCACTGAGTTTAACAAAAACATTGAAAATAAGGAAGGCGAAATTTCCGACTTGAAGAAGAAGCTTGAAGCCGAAAAAGACAATTCAAAGGATCTCGAGACACAATTGCACGAGAAGGAAAACATCATTGCTGATTTGGAGAAACAAGTCAAGAAGTTGCAAAACACCATTTCTGATGTCAACGCACAGAATGAAGACACTGGCGCTGTTTTGAATGATACTAAAGACGATCTTGCCAATACTAAGAATGATTTGAAAAAGACTCAATTGGCTCTTGATAATACCGAGAAGAAACTCGACCAACAAGTTGCTCAAAACAAGAAGGTTTCAGACGAGAGAGATGGGTATAACCAACAATTGCAAGCAGGGAAGACCAAGACTGCTGCTTTGACCTCAGCCAAGAATGCAAGTGACAAGAAGATTTCTGCTTTGAACTCGGAGAAAGACGAATTAGAAGATAAGAACAGAAAACTTGATTCTTCCAATAAAGATGCTCAGAGAAAAATTGCTGAGTTGACAAAGAGAATTGAAGATGGACTTAATGACTCTGATATGTTGAAAGCACAGAAGGCCGACTACGAAGCTCAAATCCAAGCGTTGAAAGATGACATGGAGAAGACTGAAAAAATTTGGCTGGTGCTAAATCTAATATGAACCAAAAAGACGTTGAAATTAATAACTTGAATGAATAACTTGCCTAAACTGCTGATAACAAAGACAAGCTTGAATTTGATGCTGAGGACACGAATAGAAAGAAAGATGCTCAAGAAAAGCAATTGTCTCAATTGAAGGCTGACAATGACAATTTGACTAAGGCCAAATCTGTTGTCGATGCCAAATTAGAAGACGCTGAAAGAGAAAAAGCTGCTCTTAACGAAGAAGTTGAAGCCGCAAATGAGAAGTTGAGAATTGCTAAAACCGACTTGGGAAGAACCAAAGCCGAACTTGACCAACTCCAACAGAACTTTGACTATTTCAAGAAGAATGCCGACACCGATGCTGCTGATAAGAAGAAACTCAATAAAACTGTTAATGAGAGCAATAAAAAGATTGAGGAATTGAGTGCCAAAGTCGACAAATTTACTCACAAGAACAAGAAGTTGCTGAAGCCAATGAAGAGTTTGAAACAGTCAAGAAAGACAAATTTGCAAAAGAAAAGGAGGCAAAGAAATTGAAAGCAGAAAACGACGAAATTAAAGAGAAGGTGAAGAACTTGGCGAATGACAAAGACCAACTTTCTTCTGAAAAGAAGAAGCTTCAAGACCAATATGACCAACTCATTAACTTAGTTTATGGACATGAAGATGAGACCAACAACTTGAATGGTTCAATCAAAAAGTTACAAAGAGACTTAGAAGCAAATAACACTGAGTTGACTGAATTGAGAGACAGAACAGCTAAAGACAAGAAGAAAATAGCCGATTTGGAACAACAAGTGCAAGACCTTAAAGATAGACCAGTTGGGACTTCAAATACTGATCAAACTGAAGTCATCAAGAGAGACAACCAAATAGTTGATTTGGAAAAGGCAGTTGCTGCGTTGAAAGATCAGAACACACAACTTGATGCTGCTAAGAAGGATATAAAGAAGCAAGCAGTTGAAGACGCTTCGAAGATTGGGGATTATGAATCACAAATTAAGGCACTTGAAGCACAAAAGAAGATGGCATTGGACGACAAAACTGATGATGAAAAGACTGCAGCGGACCAATTTAATAGAAGAAAGAATGTGGAAGACCAAGTTAAAGTACTCAATGCACAAGTCTCATCACTTAAAGTTTTAGTCAGTGCACCGGCTTCTGTTGCTTAAGAAGAAGAGAAGAACATGTTGAATACAAGAATTGCTGAAATTCAAGCCCAACTTGATGAAAAAAGACAGAAAGCTGACAGTGCAGTAGCTGCGAGAAAGGCTGCTGAGAGCAAATTGCAAGAAGTCCAGTTCAACTTGGATGAAGCAAATAACACTGAAGAAAAATTGACTAAAAAGCAAATGACTTGACATTCCAAGTTGATCAACTCACTGATGAGGAGAAGAATGAAAAGGATTTGGAGGAAATGGACAAAATGGTTAACGACTTGGATGCTGAAGCCGACAAGGCACAGAAACAACTTGACACTGCAAATGATGACAAGGATGGTAATGAAGTGATGAAACAGAAATACCAAGACGAACTGAAGAGCGTTAGAACTGAACTTGATCAAGAAAAGAAAGACCACACTGAGACTTAATTGATTAAAGGAAAGTACAAGAAAGATATAGCTGAAATCATAGTCAGAGCTGAAACCCTTGAGAAGAACATCCAGATGGCTGAACAAGAGTATGTCAAGACTATGAGAGATTATAAAACCGCTTCTGAAGAATAGATGGGAACAAATACTGAACTCGACGAAAAACAATACAAATGTGACAAACTTGAAGACGATATGTCCGAGATGAAGACTGAATTGAGGCAACATTTAAAAACAGTCGAAAAACTCTTATGAGAAAAAATTAACTGAATTGAATGAACAACTTGATCTTGAAAGAACCACTGCTCAACAGGCTAAAGCACAAAAGAAGAAATACGCAGACAAACTCAGAGAATCGAAACAGAAAAGAAAGAAGCACAAAACGAGGCTGTTTAGAAACAAGCTAAACAGTATGACAGAAAGGTCGAAGAGGCTGAGAGATAGCTTGCAGAATTTGAACAAAAAGAATCTTCATTCAACACTCAAATTGGTAAGACACAACCCGATTTGAAGAAGACTCAACAATCGGTCAGAGACGGTCAATTGAGAATTGCCGAGTTGGAAGACAGGTCAGAAAGGCCGGTGAAGATCTGAACAACAAACAACTTGAAGTTGGTCGACTGAGTGCAATTACTATTGATGACTAAGAACATTTCGATTTAAGTAAAACACAAAAAGACAAGGATAAATAATTATTATTATTGTTATAGTTTTTTTAAATTAAAATTCAGTTTAAATACAAAAGTCAAGTTATCAAAAAATATAATATTTTTATTATTTTTTATAGTTTATTTCAACTAGATGCCTCGAGTCTTTGAAAGATAGACTCTAATTTAGAGTCTTACTTAGAGTCTATGGGTAAACTCTAATAATTCCACAAGAAATGCTTTTTGCAACCAATTTTCATTTAGTGATGGATATTTCCAATTAAAAAAAAATATTGGTGATGTTCTATTTTTGATAAGGAACCAGGGTTTCTATCACAAATTGATACAAATTGATAAAACCATTTTTACTTTATTTGTAGAACTTAAAAATACATTTAAAAGTAGCGAGAAGAGGAAGCGAGAAGAGGAAGCGAGAAGAGGAAGCGAGAAGAGGAAGCGAGAAGAGGAAGCGAGAAGAGGAAGCGAGAAGAGGAAGCGAGAAGAGGAAGCGAGAAGAGGAAGCGAGAAGAGGAAGCGAGAAGAGGAAGCGAGAAGAGGAAGCGAGAAGAGGAAGCGAGAAGAGGAAGCGAGAAGAGGAAGCGAGAAGAGGAAGCGAGAAGAGGAAGCGAGAAGAGGAAGCGGAAAATGCTAAATTATAAATTATTTAAATTTGTTTTCTGTTTACAAAGCATGTTTTTGAATAACCCTCAAAAAGTTTTTTGGTTGTATTATTTATTTCAATTCGAAATTGAACCAACAAGTAATACCCCCTCTTTAATGTTTTTCTATCTTGTCATGCATTTTCTAATTATAAATTGGTGTTATTGTTATTATGTTTGACGTTTTAATATTAAATAGTGCCGTCTTTTGATAATATTTTGATAATTTATTAATAATTATATACTGGTTCTGTATTTTGGATCTTATTATTGTTTTTGTCTCATAGTTTCTTTTGGTAGTATTATAATAGTTATAATATAGTTATTCGTTTAAATAAACATTGTTTTTAAATAGTTATTTTATAATAATTTTATAGTTGTTCAATTGTCCATAGGAATTGTATGGTAATAATTGTCTGAGTTTCGTTCTTAATTTGCTTTCAAATATCATTTTACATCAATTTCCCTATTTGTTCTTTATTTTCTTATTGTTTTTTTAATAATTTTTTAAGTCGGCAATTAATTCAATATTTGATTGACTGTTTGTTGACATTGCATCAGAGGCAGTTTATGTTTCATGGTATCGTGTTTGTTTTTTGTGTGTTTTTTTGTTTGTTTTTTAAATTATTGGTAAAAATTGGAAATACTTACTAATCGGTTATCACATTTGCAAGTGTAAAAAGCTATTTTGATCATCAACCGCCGTTTATTTTCGTGTTTTTCTGTTTGATTTTGGTTTTTAGAAGTTTCGATAGTTCCTTGTTATTGAAATACGGAAGTAACGAAACTGGGCGCTCCTTTGGTTTTTGTCTTATAAGGACCTGTTTTAACCTGAAAAATACCAAAAAGTATAATTCAGAGAAATTTTGGCATGGTTTTCTTTTAAAAATGATATTATATTGGCCTGAAATAAGAGTTTTTCGCCCTAAAAAAAAATCAATGAATAACTTTTTTACCAGTTAGTTTTGTGTTTTCAAGTTTAAATAAGAAAAAATTGAATTAAAAAATAGTAAAAAAACGGGAAAAAAACAAATAATTTACTTGAAAACAATTTTGTTATTCGGCATTTTGTTATAAAATAATGGTAAACGCCTGATCATGCCCGCACCCTTAAAAGCCGAAGAGCACGATAAATTGAAGTCGACTTGTGGAAGGCGGTCAGTATCTCAATTTAGTACTTTTCAAATCTATTCACTTTCACTTCACTTTCCTCTTTTTCCCAATTTTTATTCATCCATTCCTCGCCATCAATTCCTTCACCTTTGTCTTTCTTTTCATTTCCTCCAAAAGAATTATGCATACCTCTTTTTCCTCTTTTTCCTCTTTTTCCTCTTTTTCCTCTTTTTCCTCTTTTTCCTCTTTTTCCTCTTTTTCCTCTTTTTCCTCTTTTTCCTCTTTTTCCTCTTTTTCCTCTTTTTCCTCTTTTTCCTCTTTTTCCTCTTTTTCCTCTTTTTCCTCTTTTTCCTCTTTTTCCTCTTTTTCCTCTTTTTCCTCTTTTTCCTCTTTTTCCTCTTTTTCCTCTTTTTCCTCTACAACCTGAGCATTTCGGATAATACCTTTTTGAACCGCAAACACCCCAATGTCCAAAGGTTGAAGAACATGGGATGCGTGCGGAACAAGAGGCACCAAAATGATGTTGTGGACCTCAAGCACTTTCCTGAGCTCTTCAACATCATGGCAAGAACACGAATCAATAAGCAAAACAGCTTTTTCATAAATACCAACTCTGAGTTCCATTCGTTTCTCGTAAATTTTCGGGATAAACACAGAAAAGACCCAATCCATAAAAATTGATTTGTTTATGAATCCGGTCTCTGTTTTTGTTAAAAGTACATGGCCAATAAGCCCAGAATTAACAAGCGTTTGAGTACAAGTTGAGGTCGGAGTGATTAGAATTCCTGGAATTGGTCCTTCTCCGCTGATACAAGCGAGAAAGGTGCTTCTTCTGACATTACGTAGAATTCCAATTTTCAGCACTTTGATATCATCTTTATTCCACAAGACTTTGAGCTTTTTGCGGTCAGCCCATTTTTGATATCCAGATTCGTCTAGATTGAAACAAAGGCACCTCCTGACACCCGATACAGTCTTCGAAAGACCAATAAAATAATCAACAAAACTCTGTGTTGGTATCTCAAGGCGTTTTGTTTCGTCAGGGAATGCCCACCTCAAAATGAATCCCTCCTTCTTGAGTATATACAAAATTGCCTCGCGTTTAAAACATTCTCCAAATTGTTTTTCCAAGAAGAATTGTAGGTACTGTACTGTTACCGCCTGCTCCCTTTCAATACAACCAGACACTTCCAACAATAACGCCTTCTTCTGTTCCTCGTTTAAAAGGGGTGGTCGCCCATTTTTCTGAGGTCCGTATTCCATTTCCAACTCCATTCGCATTGACTGCGTCGAGATTGTCGCACCACTTAATCCAAACACTTTCCCCAAATCATTATTTGTAATTCGGTCCCAAGGGACTGATGAAGTCGGTGACTTCATTAAATATATTTGTCCTCTCCGGTCAATTCCCTCCATTTTCCCTCCCAAAAATGCATAGTCAATGAACTGACTCATAAGAGAGTCTTTCTCACACCTTAGTTTCATGTCATCCTTTTTCTCTCCATCTTTTCTGACATTGTTCATGCTCATTTTATTTGTGAGTTCTTTTTAGTTCCACTCGCCTTATTTCATTTTTAACAGAATTGTAAAAATTTATTATTGAAGAAAATCAATTGAAACGGATAAAATTATCCGATAAAAGGATGAAAATCAAATATTTTATTCGGGTTTAATCTTAGTACATTTCTAGTTTTTTATTATATTTTTTTACTATAATAATCTTCGCGACAGATTTTTCGTTTTACTGTATGGCAAAATAAAAAAAGTCTAATTTGTTTGCAGTTTAATTATTTTTTCTGGTGTAATTTTCTTGTTTTAAAGAAAATACAAGGAAAATAATATTAATATAAAAACAATAAAAACATATTATTGATTTAAACTGGTTTGTCACTAATTCTTTTTATATATTTTTTGGTTATAAATAACACAACTATTATTCAAAAAGTGTACATTGCTTATGGACTGATTTAATAAGATTAATACTGGTATTTTATTTATTCATTTATTATAATTAATTAATATAAAAATACATTTTTATATTAATGAATATTATAATGAATATTATAATAAAATTATTATCACTATAGTCTAAAAACATATATGTGATGTTTTTTTATTTAAAAATTTAAACAATTTATTCGGTATGCTACTTATACAAAAACGATTTCAATATGTTAAACCAATACACATTAAACAATTGAATATGACTATTATTTCAAAACCAATTGATGAAAAAATACAATTTCAAAATTCAAAAATTATTAAGAGTAAATATCATAATCAGAAAAACCTTCTAAACGCCAGTTTACCGAGTTGTCGTTATCAAAAAGTATTTCTAAACTTGACTCGAAATATACAAGCAATTTTTCTTGCAACTTTGTTTTATTTTATCACTAAATTAACCAAATTTATTCATATTAAAATCAAATTATCCAAACCCAATTTATGCTATTTTTTGTTTTGTAATAAGTATAGAGTACCGTAAAAAATCACTGCGGCGTGAAATATTACTGCGAATTGTTATTGGGCCAATAATAATGTTATTGAGTGTTTTAAAACATTTTGGGTTATTTTTGTTATTTGAGGCTGTTAAAATGAAAAACGACAATTTTGTTTTACAAAATCTTTTGAGTACAAGCAGGGTCTATCAAGGAACAGGGAAAAATTTGGAACTTGTCCCAAAAATGCATTTTAAAATGAAAAGGTATATACTTTCTTTGTTTTTATGCCAAAAATAAAGTAGTTTAAGTAAAATTCATAGTATTGTTTGTTTTTGTGATCTCCAAAACCTTTTTTTACAGATGGTGACTTTTTGCCGCAGTCGTTTTTCTGCTTAAAACGATAGTTAATAATTAAATTATTAAATATTAAGATGTATAGTATACAAATAAATGGTTTAATAATATAATATTTATATTATATAAAATAAAACTATTAATTATAATTGATAATATTATAAAATATAAGATATTGTTTAATAATTATGAAATTATAATTTAACATATTAAAAAAATTTGTAATTAACCATACTCATCTTAACATAGTTAAGTGAAATCAACCAGACTTAAGCTGTCACCTTGCTATTACTTGTTAAAATTATTTTATTATTGCTTTTTTTACTTTCAAACATCAAATAGTTTAAAAATATATATATATTTATAAATATATTCATTTATATGGATTCAACTATCAAATGGTTGAATCTACTAAATTAACCTTACGATACTGTTACTGTTTTAAATAAAACACAAATTTTATTTTTTTGAACTTGATATGATATACAAAAATATTTACCTTGTGGCGGCTCTTTTGAAATGCAAACAGTAAACAAACCAATAGCGCAAACAATAATTTATAGGTTTTCCTTTTTTTCTTTAATTTTTGGAAATGTTTTAATTAAAACACGAACTGTATTGGCGTTTTCATCAACAAAACATTTTTTTTTCCAAAAAACGTTTTATAAAAGAAAAAAAAAGAATCGTAAGATTAATGCAGAAAAATGTAATAGAATGGACTATAACAAAACTTTTACAGTAAAAAGTGTCTTTTTGTGGGTTTTTATATTTGTGGGTCAATGGACCGATCGAATGCAAAACCCACAAATAATTATTTTGGTCTAGAACCTTGAATATAGGTACACTGAGATAAATAATATAGTTTTATTATAATTAAAAAAACTACAATATTTTCTATAACACCGTTTTTGTGTAAAAAATGGTGAATGGAATTTACTTCACAATTCCATGATAAACCCACAAATAAACGTTTTTTCTCTGTTTAAAATCCACAATAAACACTTTTTACTGTACTCACGATACTTGGTGTGTGATAAATTTTAGGTTGTTTTATAAACTTGCAATACTTTGATAGAACAGAAAGTTATAATTCGTAAGTGAATAAGTGAAACGATTCTGTTCATCATTGATGCATAAACAAAGTGTTTGAAACAAAACTATTGCAATTATCTGCATTCTATTGTTTGTTTTATTGTAAATTTTATCAAAGCTATTATTGAATCATATATTTACCATATTTATGAATTATTTGTTTGATTAAAAACTGTCAGTCAGTTTATTTGTTGGTGTGTTTTAATATAGATCATAATTAAATTATTTTAAATTAACAATTATAATATTAATTATTAAATATATATATAAAATAATAAAAAATATTATATAAAAGTACTATAAAAACAATGAAAAATATAGTAAAAGATAATATTTATTGTTATTAGTTATAAACATTTAAAATATTTCCAAAACAAAACCAATAAATATAAATACTTGTAAAACCAAACAACAGTAAAAGGAACCAATCTTTTAGTTGAAATATTTATAATTCATGTCTATTAAATTAAAGTTTTTAATACAAAAACATGGTTGTGTTGTGGTTGTGCTGCTGTCACATACAAGTCAATTGCAACCGCTCTATGATTGTTTTTTTCCTTAAAAACGATATTTTGCAAACATAAAAGAAATTAAATTAAAAGTATTATAACAAATCATTTGATCATTTGTATAGTCAAAAAACACAATTTAATTATCAAAAACTTAAATGTTGCATTTCAAAACAGTTAATTTTTACCAACAAATTGAACGTTAAACATCGTTCGAGAAGACTGACACAACCGAGTAATTGTTACAAAGCAAATTGTCATTATTCAATTCATTCTTGAATTAAATTAATCTTTATGTACATGGATTAATTAATTTAAAAAATTTATGTGTATAACCAACACAGAACTATTATGGTTGTAACTTACATTCGTATTGTCTGCAAATTCGGGATTTAATCCCATATAGAGGCGTCTCATATTATAATTGAATTCTTTGTTATTGATATAAATTTTAATAGAAATTAAAATAAAAACTTATAACACATTGCTGTTTATGATAAATTTTACTTTATCTTGTCGAGTCGGACTTTTTTTGACTAACTTTTTTTATTAATATAATAATTTGATATTTTTTTTAAACAATAAATATATTTTTTTAATACTAAATATATTATAATAGTATTAATAATTAAATAGTACAAATATTATAATTATAAAAAATAGTTTATTTATTATAATTAATTAAAAAAAATTAACAATAAAAAACTAAATAATATATTATTAATATTATACATTTTGATAATGTAATTTAACTATAATATGATATTAAAAAAAAATAAACAATAATAAAATTTGATATTATTACAATTGTTAAAAATAAAATTAAAAGAGACTAATAATTTGAACAATGTCTACGATAATTAATTATGTATTATATAATATATGTGTTTGCATTATCCAATAGATTACGACCACAAACACGACATGTGGCATTTATTGAATGGTAATAATGCTTTGTATTAATAAACGAATCAAGTTTCAAATTGTGTTCTACTTGAGTAAAAAGTTTAATATATTTTACTTTTAAAAACATTTAATTTGTTTTAATAGTATTTATATTATCATTTATAGTAAGTCGATTATAAAAACTGACATATTATAACAATAGATTTTTTGTTAAAATTCAACTGTTAAAATTTTAGAACTTTTTAATACATAAATTTGGTGATAATTACAACTTAATGTTTGTTTTATTCTTTATTATCTGAATCATTTGCTTTGTCTATGAACATTAATTATTGTCTATTTGAGCATCATTATTGTCTTTGAGTGTACTGTCCTGTTTTTGAGTATTATCTAATGTCTTTAATCATTGTACTCCCTCTTCGAGTCATGTTCTTGATTATCAACTTATCTTTTTGAGCATTACACTCTTTATGATTTCATTGTATTATCATTCATAAAAGTTATGTCGTCTGTTATGTTTATTGTATTGTAACCTAATTGAAATTGTGTTGTAATTAATTGTTGTTGTTACTAGTATAGTTAATAATATAATAATAGTAAAATAAGTTATCAATTGAAATACAAGTGTATATTTAAGTTGTTAAATACATCTTTGAATCATGTACTAAACGATTCAATTAATTATTAATAGATTATTTAATTTTGTATAGTTTAAAACTATAGTATTGATATTATTTGTTATATAATATATTTAATGATTAACATACATTTTTAGTTTTTAAGTTTGTATTATTATTATTTAATATAG
>NW_004440411.1:0-1518 GCF_000330505.1 Entamoeba invadens IP1
TTGTATTTTTGGTGATTTTAGGTCGCTATAAATAGTTTTGTTATTGTTCAAAAATGTGATATTCTCAACTGAAAAATGAACTTTATATTCCGAAATATAACTTTTAAATTTGCACTTTTTTATTATTGAAAGATCTGAATTTATTGAAACATCAGTCATTTTGGTTGCACTTGTCAATGAGTTAATTACATCAAAAGTTGACTCAAAATAAAGAGTTATTGTCATAACTTTATTACTTGTTGTGATTTCCAAACGAATAATATAATTTGCACATTTAGAAGTAAATATGTTGCCAATTTCTTTTTTCAAAAAATCACACTCGTACAATTTTCCATTTATAACTGTTTTTGCAGCAAATTTGAAAATTTTGTGAATATTTACCATTATTGTTTTTTCGAACAAAATTTCTCCCTTCAATACAATTTTTATTTTTTGATATTTTTCAGATGTTAATTTTTTATCAAACGTTTTGTCGTTAAAGGAAGAATACATCTTCAAATCAGTTCCATTCTTCGATATATAAATTTTATAGCTATTTGTTACTATGTCATTACTACAATCAACTTCCACTTTTTCTTCTTTTATTGGATTTGTTTTGTAAATTTCAGTGTTAAAAATTCGAGTTTTTGCTTTGATATAATCCCAATACATAAAGTTCAAATTTTTAGTGATATGTTCAATATTACAGGCATTTGACACATTTAAAACTATCGAAAATTTCACGTTGGGAAGACAATTTGAAACATTAATAAACTTCTGTTTGCTGTTATCGATTGTTACCATAGAATACAGAACTACTATTTTTAAATTGACAAGAGTACTTAAGTTTTCTAAATAACACAAATCATTTGGACTAAGTTGTTCGACAATAATTTGTTCTAAAGATTCGTATTTGTTGACATTTTTTAAGTCATAGCCCAATATGCGTATTTTGTTGATTTTCTCGTTAAATAATGTTGGAATTTTTGAGCAATCACTAACCTGCCCCGACGCATCGATCCATCGTATTTTATTTGTGTATTTTTCAATTAGTTCGTTCTTGGCGTATTCTATGGAAGAACACAACGTGTTTAAGTTTGGAATAACACGGAATAAATAATCAATTCCAGTGGCAAGTTTTTGTGGGTTGATATGTAGTATTTCTAATCCAACAATACAATTTTGTGAAACCTTTTGAAGGGTTTCAAATGTAGAATATCTGTCAACGTACAACGCTACATTGGCAATATAAACTGGCTCAAGATGGACTTTACTCATTGTGTTTGAAGTAGTGTACTTTTTTTATTTAAAAGTTTGAAGTTTGACTTTATTCTTTCAAGAGTTTTTGACATATTAAACGTTTTATTATTTATGTACAAAATCAAAATTGGTGTTTTTTGAATTTAATTTATTTTTAAAAAGTTTTAATACAATAAAAAATTGCAATAACTTCAAATATTTCAAAAACACTCATTTGGGTTTTTTAGTTTTAGTTGCAAATTTGTTTGACTTATGTTTAAAAAACTTAAAAGTTTCAAT
>NW_004443631.1:0-1316 GCF_000330505.1 Entamoeba invadens IP1
GTAAACCAAATAACATCAAACTATTACGATAAAAACCCGTTGTTCACTATTAATATTATGTGTTATTGTATTAACACAAGAATAACATTTAATAATAATCTTATATGGTAAAACAACGCTATAAAACATCAATTTAAGTCGAGAAAAATATCAGTTTTGGATACATTATACAATGCGTGACAAAAGATAATAAATTGTATAGTAATTTTAATTATAAATAAACTATAATAAATCAACCTTTGAATAATAAAAACGATAATTGAATTATTAAATATTTTATGATTGATTATAACAATAATTATAAAAATAAACCAAATAAACACCAATATGAATATAATTATATTGAGCCAAGCATAAACAGCCTTCTCATGCTTATTCGTTTATCATCTACTACCCCCCATTCTAAGCCATTAGTTTGATGCCTGAGTACATTGATGTTCCATTTGAAAAGACGATATTTTCATCCAAGTCCTTTCTGTTATCGACATCGCACTTCATGATTGAGTTGTTAGTAGTATCGTGGATACCTAATGTTTCCATACCAAGGAATGATGGCTGGAAGAGTGCTTTTGGTCATCTGAATCTTTTGTGCCCAATGGTGATGACTTAACTGTTTGAAAATTTGTTTTATTTTTCGAGTTCTGATGATGAGGCAGATTTTTGCATTTTTTCGTCAAATCAAATGCAAGGCGGCAAAGTTATTTATAGTAATAAGTAATTATTTATTTTTTGTATTTTTATTCCAAATATAACAAGAAATTTGTGTGTTATTTCACACATTTATTTAATGTTGATTTACGATATTTATTAGATATTCGAATGTTTTTCGGGATATAAGGATTAAAAAATGATAATTTTAGATTACAATTTGGTTTTGCACATTGTTGTTTAAAATAGTGCAACTTGAAACTATAAATTTATCCATAACAAATCTTGAAATAACCAACTCAATTATCGTGTTTATTCAAATTGATATCAAGTATTTTTTTGTTTTATTATAAACTATTTTGTTTTGTAGCAAGTGTCGTTGTTTTATGTAAGATTTAATTAGTACTTTTAATTAATTTAAACCATTTTATTGTTTAGCAATTTTCAAATAAAAACGCAAAAATGTTCTTTGCATTTAATTTGTTAAAATAGTATTCATTAATTAAAAATAACTATAATTGTCTTGCATTATTAAAACAATTGAACTAAATGGGGTAACCTTACTGTACGTATTTTTTAAATTTTGAAACAAAAACGTCTATTTAAAAACACAAAACACAATTCGTTACAAAATCAATCGAATAAACAATACATTATAAATTATCTAA
>NW_004440409.1:0-1475 GCF_000330505.1 Entamoeba invadens IP1
ACTTAAAAAGGATATGTCCAATGTACTGGTTTTCAAACGGAGAGTGTCGGTTCCCAATCAGTGAATTTGATAAACATGGGACTTGTGCTCTCTCTATATATACTGGAGAAAATGGTCCATTGGACTACTTTAAAACAGTAATGAAACTAAGAAAAAGTGTTGATGTGTGGGATGTATTGAAAAATACATATGGTTATGAAACTGGGGTAGAATATTCACTTGAAGATACAAGGAAAAAAATAAAAGATAAATATAAAGCTTCCCCAGCTTTTACATGTGGCAAGGATGGTCAAATAGGAGAACTTAGAATATGTTATGATATTGATCATACCAATAAGTTTAATCCCACACCAAAAGATTGCCCTCAAAATATATTAGACGCTGAAAAAAAATACTGTAAAGAATATATTAAATTCAATGAATTTCCAAAAGACTTTCTTGATGCAAAATCAAAAAAGAAAAACAACTGCGTCTATTAATTAGTTGAAAAGGTTTATTTTAGTTGAAGAATTAATAAGTATGTTTAACTTTCTCTAATTATCAAATTATATAATAAATTAATTTATTGTAATAAAAAATAGTGTTTATATAAAATGAGTATATATATTATAGATAATTAATATTATAAGTTATAAAAAAAATATTAACTATTTTAAACAAAACAATTATTTTCAAAAATATATATATTAAATAGAATTATCAAAAATCTATAAATATATATTTATAAACAGTGAATTCATTATATATTACAAAATAGTATTTGATATTTGTTCAATTTTAAAATGTTAAATAGTTAAAAATGAAAATAAAAAAGACTATATTAAGAATATAATTGTGAATATAAGCAAAAACAACTAAAAAATAATTATAAACAATTTTAAAAATCCAACGGTCTTATATATTTAAATAATATACTTTTTTGACCATACAATTCTTTGTGCTAATATGATCTCAAAATATTTGTATAAATAGATGCATATAACATAATATTTCGAATGTTATTAAAAAAAGTAGTAAATATTCTTTCATCAAAACTTATAAAATATATTAATTTGTAGGGGGTGTAGCTCAGATGGTAGAGCACTCGCTTTGCATGCGAGGGGCAGGGGGATCGATACCCCCCACCTCCACTTATTCATTTTTTATTCTTTGTTAATAATCAATTAATTTTTATTTTGATAAAAAATATATTTTCAGAACTCTATAACTTTAAATACAAAGTGCATTAAAAAATTATGTTTCTTTATTATGAACAAAATAACTTCAAAACGACAACGGCAGGATTCGAACCTGCGCTCCAAATGGAAACTCCTTAGCAGGGAGCCGCCTTAACCACTCGGCCACGTTGTCTTACATAATATATATTTTCGTCACACACAAAAGATTTAAATTATACATTTATAACAAATAAATAAAATATAACATTATTAATACTTCTATAACACAACTTTATCTTTTTTATTTTATTCTTATTT
>NW_004440409.1:1575-9987 GCF_000330505.1 Entamoeba invadens IP1
AAAATCTTTAAATTTAAATTTTGTTTGGTCAAAAAACATTATGATGCATTATTTGTTGTACTTATCTTTAAAAATAGCTTTTAATCAAAAAAAATCGACAATGTAATTTGCTTTTTATTGGTCATATACAAAACCGTTTTTTTGAATTTTCAAACAAAAATATTTTATTATAGTCTGTGTATAAAACTGCTGGGAGAATAAAACCGCCGGGACTGAAAAAATAGTTATTTTTTAATTTGATAATAATTTATAGTATAGTTTTCCTTTTTCCCGTTTCCTCGATTTTAGTCACATAAACCAGGTTTACCACCAACATTAACCTTAACACTTTTGCCAAGCTCTTTTATTTTTTCTGAGAGTATAAAACAGTGGTAAAGGAAATGTGTGAATTGCCGAGAGTAAATTGTTTTGTTTTAAAAAAGTGAAAAAAATCTGTCTAAAAATAAATGGAATGTTTGTATGACGACAAAAATGGTTTTTTATTTAGTTTTTTGGTGTTTTTAAAATAACAAAATTGTTTTTCCGAATAACAATTTTTTTCAAATCCCTCTTTGTGCATCTTTGTACAACATCCCCTCTGTGATTTATCAAGTTGTTTAATAGAATTTTTGTTTATGATAACTACATTACTTAACACTCGCACATTGATGTCGTTGTACAAACGGTATTTCAAATACCATCATTAAGTGTTCCAAATCACAGTTTCTTAAAAGTGATATGATGATGAACACTGTACCTTTTTCCCACACCTTATAACACCAATATCTCAACTTTTGGAAATTTTATTTTTGGGATTGAAAAACAGATCTGTTATTTTTAAAGTGTTTTCCGTTATTGAGGGGAACACTCTTGTTTTAACACAACATTGTTTCACTGTCATTGTTCACTTATTTAAAAGTGTTTTTGAAATCAAACTTTTCAAGCAAAACAGAGCTCATTTCTTTTAAAATAGTGAAAATAGTGTTTATTAACTCTATTTTCATTCCAAATAGTATTATTACTTCACATTTGCTCCTTTTTGTTATTTTCAAAATACTTGTTTTTAAAACTTTTTTACGCAAAAATAATTTGTTGGGAAAATAATCCAGTAAATTTATTTAAAATGGTCGACCAGCGGTTTTATTTGTCCATCAATAATAAACAAAGAGTTTATAAATTGTGGCAAATAGCGGATTGTGGTTAAAAAACATCGGATAACACAAACAAAACAGTCAAGAAAAGAACAACATTTTCAGAGTTAATTGTTAGAAAAAAGTTGATAAAATAGGTAAATAACATCTATTGTTTCAGGGTTCAATACATACAAAACCCTTCATAATAGTCATTAATAGACCAATTTATGAAACAAAAAACATATTTATTAATAAACAAGTTATTAATTTAACGATATTTAAATTATTATTAATATTAACAATAAATATATTATGAATATATAGTAAAATGCTCTATTTTTGCTGTTTCTTTTTTTAAATTAATATGATAATTATATTTATTAAATATTATTTATTCCAACTTCCTACAATTTTTAGTAATAACAATCTAATTTAACAATAATAAATAACCCACAAACTATAAAAACTAAAAAAAATAAAACCTCAATCACTTATGTCAAAACATATAACAGAGAAATATGTTTATAAAATGAGAGAAGAAAAAGTACGCAGCAAGAACATCATGAAGCCTATAGTTACCAATTCTAACAATTTGAGAGATCACCTTAAAGATAACGTTCAACTCTTTATTGCTTTTCAAGAATTTAAAAGCATAGTCAACAAACAAGAATTTTGTGATTTCAGGGATAAAGTTAAATTTTGTTTAAATTATTTCGAAAAGAAGAAAGAGTATGTGTTTTTCCCCCAAAACGTTTCATTGACCGCTTGTTTGAAATTGTTATTTGGAACACAGAAAAAAGAAGTGTCGAAAGTCAGAGAGCAAAAATTAACAAAGAAAAGAAAGAAGGAAAATGCTTAGAAAAGGAAGAACAAGGATTTTATAATCAAAAAAGTGAAACAAATCGTCGAACAAAACACTCTAGTTAAGCCAGAAGAACTTGGTCTTTATCTTCTGAAGAATCATGGAATTGCAATAGAGAGCCAAGCGCTCCACAATATCATGTCCAAAATACCGGGTGTGGAAACCAGAGTTGCTCCAGTCATGGAGCTCGAAAGAGCAGCTCTTTCAAAAGACGAAATAAAAGCCTGGATGGAAAGGTTAAAAAATAAAATTGATGGCGTAAGATCTGAACTCGTGTTCAAATTGGATGAAGTCGGCTTTTTTCAATGGGTCGATGCGACCAGCAAAACTGTTTACTGTTGCGTTGAGTCTGGTGAAACAGTGTACAATGGTGTTCAAAGAGATGCTTCTCGCATATCTCTTTTGTGTTGTATTTGCAGTGAAGGAACCAGACTAGTTCCATTGGTTGTCAGCAAACAGGTCCTCGTGGACCAATCTTTGGTTGCCTCATATAAGAGCAGAGCTCTTATTCGAAGCCAACCCAATGGATTCCTGAACAAGGAGCTGTACATTGAATGGATTAAAAACATCTTCATTGCTGAGATCCAAAGAAAAAAAGAGTTCCTTGGTGTACGAAAAGACACAAAAAGCTATTTGTTGATTGATGGCTTTTCTGGCCATTTTGACACAGAAATCACTCGTTTGTTTGAGGAAAAATATATTGAAATGATTGAGCTTATCCCTCATTCATCACATCTCACGCAGCCATTAGATCTTGGAATTTTTGGAATCCAAAAGAAGCTTTTGGGTAACAAAAACAATTTTTTCCAACACAAATTCCAAATTGAAGAAGAAACCAAAAGATCCAAGCCTATGAAGAACATTCTTTAGTTTGACTCAGAAAAGTTTAAAAAGTGCCTAAAAAAGTTTGTTAGTCTCAAAGAAGAAGATAGAATCAGGGAAATGATCTATTCTTGGGAAGTGACTGCCAATTGCGACAATGTCGTGAAAGCTTTCAATCAAGTCTGGATAGTTATTGTTTCAAAAATAATTACAAAGCGAATTGAAGAGGGAAAAACCCAATTCTAACCCATCGGACAATGTGGTTGGTGTTATCAGAGTAGAAAAGGAGAAGTCCAGGGAAGTGAACAAATTCTTGGGAAAAACTCCCAGATTAACTCCAGTAACCAAAGTCAAAAGGGTTTTTGTCGAAAAAAAAGAAACCAAAGAAAAACGACTTGCAAAGTCGAAAGATAAGAAATAAAACTTAATTGAGTTTTAGAAAAGATTAATAAATTAATTAAAAATATAATTACAAAAGGTGAAATTTTGGAATGTTTTTATCAAAGTTCCTTGAACTGGGTTTGTTTAAAAAGACAACCATAATTATCACAAAGCAAGTGCCACTTAAGAGCAGTGCCGTTGTTAGTATTATCAACACAATAAATAATTGAATAAAAATTTTTGATTCAGACAATCTGAACCAACTTGGGCACTTTTCTGTGATCTATCAACTGCCTACCCGTTGTTTGTTTTTATTTCAATGATTGTGATTTTAAACAAATGTATTAATTGTTTATACACGGAGTGTTGGTACGATTAACACATACACCATGACAACACGTTTAAATGAAATGCTTAAAGGTTATTATTATGACACAACACTTCAAGGCAAATGTTTGTTTCGTTTTTTGAAGTTGAATAAAATTAACACATAGAAAACTATTAGAGACTATCACTAACATAAGTATTCGTCGTGTTGAAAAAACTTGCTATGTCTTTTAATTTTCATTAAATTTGTGTTCATTTGTTTCGATTTAAATATGTTTCTTGAAATTTTGTTTTAATTTTATACTCGTAAAGATTATTAATATAAAAATGTGGTTGAATTCCCGATATTCACCATTCTTTTTGTTTATATTTTTATCAAATTGAGGTTAATTATAATATGAGTACAGTTAATTTTTGTACTGGTATTTTTAGAAAATGTTAGTTTGGTTGATTTAAATAGATTAAGTAAAAAAAATGGGCAATGTTTAAATTGATGGAAATAATTTTTTTTAACAAATAACCGAATATTATATTGAATAACATTTTACCATCTAAAACCCATTTTCAGTCTCAGTAGTATTATACGCAGACTATATTTTCAAATTATTATGTCTCTTTTTTTGTTTTTTTTCTTATATAAAAATAGCCACATAGTAAGTGCAAGTATTTTGCAAGTTTTTAGTCAATGAATCAATAAAAAAACAAAATTTTATAATGTCATTTAATGTTTTTAAAAAAAACATTTAATGTCATTATACACACAAATAAGTTTGTTGTGTATAATTTTTGAATTTTGTAACAAATAACAATAAATATTTATAACACACATTAGTTTATATATAATCAACAGACAAACTAAAAAAACAAATTAAAGCCAATTTAAACACAATATTTAAATTTGTATTTATCATATGATCATATGATAAAGTCAGTCTTAAAATTCATGAAATTCTTGTTTATTAATTTATCTTGTATGTATCAATTTTGTTGTATTTTTACTTCTTATCATTTGTTGTTGAATTTGCAACCAATGGATTATTAAGTATTAGAATTATAGTAATTTCTTTCTGATATTGATAAAATTTATTTTTAATTCAGTTATTTAGTTGAAATATTTTTTTGTTGTGTGATCAATTATATTTATTACTTATTTGTTGTTTAAAAAAACACGGTTTCATAAAACAATATCAGAGCAAGTAATTTCATATAATACATCGTTTTCAATTATTACAACATTATGTTTTCAATAAAAATAACATGTTTTTAAATTATTTATAAAAAATGCTTATTATATAATCTGTACATAATACAAATGAATCCCTCAATATATCATTAAAATATTGTTTTTTATAAACAACCACCAGACGCTTTAGACAATATAAATTACTCATTAAATATGATATATTGTTTGTTTTATATTATAAATGGCCATTTAAAATGTTTGTAAATAAAGATAATTTTTATATGAAATTATTAATTTTAGTATGCCGATTTTTTTTGCTTTTCAAAAGACATCAAGGTCTTTAAGTTTTAAAAATATACATTATTATGAACTTTTTATTTTTATTTTTTGTTTTTTGGTAAAAAGTAAAATTTTTTACTTTTTATTGGAATAGAGTCAGTCGGATATCATTGTTTAGTCCTCAAATATTGTTCACCTCAGAATCTGCTAAATAATGGCTAAATCTTCTTCGAAAATTAAATATTAAAATAGAACATTAATAAATACAGTAATAACATTTTTTTTATATTATGTTTTTATTTTTCCAAATGAAAAAGAACATAAAAACAACAAAATCATTTAATTTCAAGATCTTCACTTTTCTTACGTAATCAACAAACACCCCCAAAACCATGCCAAAATATCGATCTCGAGTTGAGACCGTTCAATCGGTGAAAGTTGGCATGTTTCTGGCTTGTTGGGTTGGAGATGTAAAAAGCGTTTAGTCAGCTCGTTGTGGCACGTAGCCGCCTTTAGTTTGTTAATATGTATTTCCAATTCAATTCAATTTAATACAAATAACAAACATTTTTATTTTTTAGTTCAAAGATAACGTTAAATTTTCTAAAATCAAGGTAAAACTTTAAGTGTTATGTTGGTTCTGTTTTTCATTTTTTTCTTTATGATAAGTCTATATAATTTTAAAAATTTTTATAGTATAATTTACAGTTTAAAATAGAATGTCATAATATTTTTATTTATCATTCAAATGATTTTTTCAACCCATTTTATTGGATTTGAATTCAACTCTTATATATTTTACTGCCAATTTTATTCATTGTTTAATTATTTGTTTCCGTTATATTATTAAAAATAAACAGTTAAAGGTTTAAAAAACCATTAAAAACTATATTTTAACTATAAAAATACTTAAAAATAGAAATTATCAGTTGTTGAATTTAAAAGCTTTGATTCTCTTTGTTTTTACTAAGACCAAGTAAACAAATTTTAAAAGTTATAAACATGGTGAGCTTTATAACAAAGTTCACAAATGTTTTTTGGCAACATTATTTGAATATAGAATTACAAGAGCCAAGTACTCTAAAAACACATGGCTCTAGTAATCACAATAAAGACTAAACACTTGAATTATAATTTAGTATGATTAATGTGTTTTTGTTTTTTTTGTTGTATTTAAAAAAGGAAATCGTCTTATCTTTTGTTTAATGCTATAAACTAGACGAAGTATTGTTAATGCTAGGCTCTTTAGACTGTATTATTACAAAAAAGCTTTGTACTAATCAATTTTTTAGTTGATAATATTAAATTGAACATCACCAGAATTACTGTATTGTTCAAACATATCATTAAAACAACTTGATGCAATATTTTAGCATTTTCTTAAGTTCAAAAAGCTTAAAATTTATTTGGAATAAAAATTGTGTCTTGCTTGTGTTCAAAAGTGTTATTTTTTTCAATTTTATTTACTTATCAAGTTTTTTGTTTTTTGTTTTTTGTTTTTTGTTTTTTGTTTTTTGTTTTTTGTTTTTTGTTTTTTGTTTTTTGTTTTTTGTTTTTTGTTTTTTGTTTTTTGTTTTTTGTTTTTTGTTTTTTGTTTTTTGTTTTTTGTTTTTTGTTTTTTGTTTTTTGTTTTTTGTTTTTTTGTTTTTTGTTTTTTGTTTTTTGTTTTTTGTTTTTTGTTTTTTGTTTTTTGTTTTTTGTTTTTTGTTTTTTGTTTTTTGTTTTTTGTTTTTTGTTTTTTGTTTTTTGTTTTTTGTTTTTTGTTTTTTGTTTTTTGTTTTTTGTTTTTTGTTTTTTGTTTTTTGGGGATAATAGAAAATAAAAAACGGGACTTTAGGAAGTTTTAAAAATACTGCGGTACAGACTTTTGAACTACAGTTTATATAACAAAAACACTTATAAGTATAATTGTTATAATTTGAAGTTAAAAAATATGTAGTAATTTAAAAGTTTATTATTAAAAACCATTAAATGTAATTGTAATGAAACCGTATCTTTTATTATTTAATAGAATATTAAAAATAATAAATTTAAAATTAACAGCGATATGATTTGTAGGAAAAAAATGGTGTACAAATAAAACCATTTCAATATGAAAAAAAGGTGTAAAGAAAAAATAAATACATTTCTTTTTATTAGAATAAATTCGCAAAAGTGAAGGCTTTTGAGATAAATGGTATCAATTATAACAGTTGTTAATGAAATGTTTTACTAACATTAACTCAAATAATTATCAAAATAGTTATTGACAATCTTCTGATGGATCAAGTAAAATTGAATGCGAATTTATCAATTTGTTCAAGACCATGCTACTTGTTGTAATGTCAAATTAACTCATAAGTTCTTCAAAGAAAATGTATTTTTAATTTCTTTACGACTGGCCAGTCAGCATTCCAGATTTAAATACCAATGTAAACATGTAAGGATTGTGAAAAAATGTCAGATATTAACCCTTTTTATATAACAAAAAGACGTATTCTATGAAGCACAAAGGCGTTAAACTCAATACTAATCCGTTTTGTTAACAACTTCATGGATTTTTTCGAATCATGTTTGTTAAAATGTTAGAAAATAAATAATTATCTATACGTTCAAATCGATTTTATTAACTATAACTGTACTTTAGTTTTTGAGGACAACAATTAAAAATAAATCATTTTATAGTTATTTATAAAACAAGTTTTTTAATATTTTTTGAATTAAAAATAAGATAAAAAAATTGGACGCTTTTTTATTCCGATTTTTGAATCCGACTATATAGTTATAATTATTATATTATCATAATAAATTTGTATAATTTATTATATTATGTAACGTGAGGAGAGAAACCCACACTTGGAGAAAAACTTGTACCCATTTTTTTTCTTCTTTGAAAAGCCGTTGAATGAAAAAAGGTTCAGTATCAGTTTTTTTATTAAGTAAGAATGTTCTTATCATTAAAATACAGTAAAAAACTACATGAAATTAACCTTAAATAACAAATATAAATTATTAGGAAATTAAAATTTAATATCTATTATCCTGATATTTCTAATAAAGTGATCAATAAGCTTTTGAACATATTTTAGGTTATAATTTTAATATAATTTATTAAATTTTTTGATTAAAAAATATAATATAATGTTCACTTTTTAATACATACTCTAAACAACTAATTACTGATTAGTTTAATATAGTATCTAAACTATAGATTGTAATTATAGTTTATTAACCATAAAAATACTAATAAGAAATCAATAATTTATATCCACTTTAAACCCATTTCTAATAGTTAATAAACTGTATTTATCAGCCACTTAAACATAATAAATAACACAAAAAACAAACAAACATCAGTCTCGCGTAATTTGCATTATCTAATTGTTAATTTATATGCGTTATATGTAAAAAATAAATAAATAAAATTGCCAAACGGTAATGAAGATCCACAACAACTCAACACAACA